>NC_053389.1:812487283-812618043 GCF_905171765.1 Bufo bufo
ATCCACCATTTTATGTTGAATGACAAGATTGAACAGTTGAATCACCATCTTATGCATACCGCCATTTTGTGATACTTTATTCAACGCGTGTTATGTACATGGACTATCTGCTGCGGAGGCGGCAGTGTTTTATGAAGAAAAGTTGAAGTTAATAAAGAAGTTATTTCAAGCATTTGGTGTGCTCTTTAAACCTACTGTTTCCATAGAACGGCGCTAGAGGAATGATAGAGTAATAGACAGTCTAGTTAGACTAAAAGTCAGAGACATCGAAATTCTTCTAATGCCAGAGGTCTAAAAGGCATTTCATAGTGCTGCGCCTGCCACAAAGTAAGCCAACAGAACACCTTCAGATCTGCTGGATATAGAGGACACAGCTTGGAGCCTCATACAGCAAAGGAAAAGTGCCCTGCTACATAATCTAAAGACAGACAACAGAGAGAGAAGTTGCAGCATACAGCAAAGGAAAAGTTCCAATTTAAGCATGTCAGCATAGCAGAGCCGAGATTGTTATTGCCTGCCAGTTTATGATCAAACCTGTTGGTAACCAAGACAAAGTTGGAAGATTGTTTCCCTGATGAAATTTTATTCAAACTATATACAAGGTCTGGACTCAATTCATTCTACAAATCCCTCAACTATTCACTGCCACGGACGACAGAGGATATCCAGGTAGGAGCACAGCGACACGTGCACATCCACATCTACACCTTACACCACTACCTTACAGGCTACCCTTACACCACTCTGGCATTCCTACACCTGGGTATCACCAACACCATCTACTTAAGGGGACTCTGTCCCTTGTTGCTTCAATGCAACTGGAGTTACAACACATTTAGTTAAAAACAACCCCAGACGTATGTACGGACGCTGCAGAAGCACATGTCCGGAGCAGCGCTCCTTGTTCCTGGTACAACATCAATAGGTCTATCACCTCACAGAAATTGTATCACAGCACATTTTTTTTATCTTAGACCCCATGCACACAAACCGTATCCATTTTGCGCTTGGCAAATTGAGAAGCCACAAAATACGGATGAGGTCTGTGTTGCACCCTTATTTGTCGCAAATTCATTAAAGGGGTTGTCCGAGTTATCTTTTTCGTTCTTTGTATGTTTCTAACTAATCAACTGTAAAGGCTTTACCATGCACTTACTGCATCTACAGCTGCTGCTTTCTCAGACGTCACTGCGGGTCACATGTCACTCAGTGCAGCAATTGTATTCACTCCCTTTGCAGAGATTGTTGTTATTGCAGGTAAGCAAAGGACCAGAAGAGAACCAGGGAAATGAGGACATTTAAATTTTTGCCTAAAACTTACTTAGCTTAGTTATATATTGCTGCCCATCAGATTTACAGTGCTATATATTTTGTTTTCATAACTCGGACAACCTCTTTAACTTTGTCCGTATTTTAAGTAATATAACATATACCTAAACCGTCTGCCAGTAAGACTGCCTTTGTTGCCCATAGCAACCAATCAGAGCTCAGCTTTCATTTCTTAAACTGCTCTGGAAAAGTAAAAGCTGATCTCTGATTGGTTGTTATAGGCAGCAAAGACAGCCTTAGTGGCAGATGGCTTAGATAATGTGTTTGTGACCTATTGGTAATGTCTCCAGCTGTTACTGAGCAGAGTCACTCAGAAAGTGTAAGGCAGTTCTCTCTTCATACAATTTCACCTGATGCCTAAAAACTGAGCGATTATTAAAGAAGTGCGGGTGAAAACAGAACAACATTATAGTATATAATAATATATGGGGGAAGGGTATAAATATCTCTATATACATGTCATGGTGTAGTAGTGTATATACTAGATCTGGGCTGTGTGTATATACATGTCATGGTGTAGTAGTGTATATACCGGATCTGGGATCTGTGTATATACAGGTCATGGTGTAGTAGTGTATATACCGGATCTGGGCTGTGTGTATATACAGGTCATGGTGTAGTAGTGTATATACTGGATCTGGGCTGTGTGTATATACATGTCATGGTGTAGTAGTGTATATACTGGATCTGGGCTGTGTGTATATACATGTCATGGTGTAGTAGTGTATATACTGGATCTGGGCTGTGTGTATATACAGGTCATGGTGTAGTAGTGTATATACTGGATCTGGGCTGTGTGTATATACAGGTCATGGTGTAGTACTGTATATACTGGATCTGGGCTGTGTGTATATACATGTCATGGTGTAGTAGTGTATATACTGGATCTGGGCTGTGTGTATATACATGTCATGGTGTAGTAGTGTATATACTGGGTCTGGGCTGTGTGTATATACATGTCATGGTGTAGTAGTGTATATACTGGATCTGGGCTGTGTGTATATACATGTCATGGTGTAGTAGTGTATATACTGGATCTGGGCTGTGTGTATATACATGTCATGGTGTAGTAGTGTATATACCGGATCTGGGCTGTGTGTATATACATGTCATGGTGTAGTAGTGTATATACCGGATCTGTGCTGTGTGTATATACATGTCATGGTGTAGTAGTGTATATACTGGATCTGGGCTGTGTATATACAGGTCATGGTGTAGTAGTGTATATACTGGATCTGGGCTGTGTGTATATACATGTCATGGTGTAGTAGTGTATATACTGGATCTGGGCTGTGTGTATATACATGTCATGGTGTAGTAGTGTATATACCGGATCTGGGCTGTGTGTATATACATGTCATGGTGTAGTACTGTATATACTGGATCTGGGCTGTGTGTATATACATGTCATGGTGTAGTAGTGTATATACTGGATCTGGGCTGTGTGTATATACATGTCATGGTGTAGTAGTGTATATACTGGATCTGGGCTGTGTGTATATACAGGTCATGGTGTAGTAGTGTATATACTGGATCTGGGCTGTGTATATATACATGTCATGGTGTAGTAGTGTATATACCGGATCTGGGCTGTGTGTATATACATGTCATGGTGTAGTAGTGTATATACTGGATCTGTGCTGTGTGTATATACATGTCATGGTGTAGTAGTGTATATACCGGATCTGGGCTGTGTGTATATACATGTCATGGTGTAGTAGTGTATATACTGGATCTGGGCTGTGTGTATATACATGTCATGGTGTAGTAGTGTATATACTGGATCTGGGCTGTGTGTATATACATGTCATGGTGTAGTAGTGTATATACTGGATCTGGGCTGTGTGTATATACATGTCATGGTGTAGTAGTGTATATACCGGATCTGGGCTGTGTGTATATACATGTCATGGTGTAGTAGTGTATATACTGGATCTGGGCTGTGTGTATATACATGTCATGGTGTAGTAGTGTATATACTGGATCTGTGCTGTGTGTATATACATGTCATGGTGTAGTAGTGTATATACCGGATCTGGGCTGTGTGTATATACATGTCATGGTGTAGTAGTGTATATACCGGATCTGGGCTGTGTGTATATACATGTCATGGTGTAGTAGTGTATATACTGGATCTGGGTTGTGTGTATATACAGGTCATGGTGTAGTAGTGTATATACTGGATCTGGGTTGTGTGTATATACATGTCATGGTGTAGTAGTGTATATACTGGATCTGGGCTGTGTGTATATACATGTCATGGTGTAGTAGTGTATATACCGGATCTGGACTGTGTGTATATACAGGTCATGGTGTAGTAGTGTATATACTGGATCTGGGCTGTGTGTATATACATGTCATGGTGTAGTAGTGTATATACCGGATCTGGGCTGTGTGTATATACATGTCATGGTGTAGTAGTGTATATACTGGATCTGTGCTGTGTGTATATACATGTCATGGTGTAGTAGTGTATATACCGGATCTGGACTGTGTGTATATACATGTCATGGTGTAGTACTGTATATACTGGATCTGGGCTGTGTGTATATACATGTCATGGTGTAGTAGTGAATATACCGGATCTGGGCTGTGTGTATATACAGGTCATGGTGTAGTAGTGTATATACCGGATCTGGGCTGTGTGTATATACATGTCATGGTGTAGTAGTGTATATACTGGATCTGGGCTGTGTGTATATACATGTCATGGTGTAGTAGTGTATATACCGGATCTGGGCTGTGTGTATATACAGTTCATGGTGTAGTAGTGTATATACTGGATCTGGGCTGTGTGTATATACATGTCATGGTGTAGTATTGTATATACTGGATCTGGGCTGTGTATATACATGTCATGGTGTAGTAGTGTATATACTGGATCTGGGCTGTGTGTATATACAGGTCATGGTGTAGTAGTGTGTATACCGGATCTGGGCTTTATGTATATACATGTCATGGTGTAGTAGTGTATATACCGGATCTGGGCTGTGTGTATATACAGGTCATGGTGTAGTAGTGTATATACTGGATCTGGGCTGTGTGTATATACATGTCATGGTGTAGTAGTGTATATACTGTATCTGGGCTGTGTGTATATACATATCATGGTGTAGTAGTGTATATACCGGATCTGGGCTGTGTGTATATACATGTCATGGTGTAGTAGTGTATATACTGGATCTGGGCTGTGTGTATATACATGTCATGGTGTAGTAGTGTATATACTGGATCTGGGCTGTGTGTATATACAGTTCATGGTGTAGTAGGGTATATACTGGATCTGGGCTGTGTGTATATACAGTTCATGGTGTAGTAGTGTATATACTGGATCTGGGCTGTGTGTATATACAGTTCATGGTGTAGTAGGGTATATACTGGATCTGGGCTGTGTGTATATACAGGTCATGGTGTAGTAGTGTATATACTGTATCTGGGCTGTGTGTATATACATGTCATGGTGTAGTAGTGTATATACTGGATCTGGTCTGTGTGTATATACATGTCATGGTGTAGTAGTGTATATACTGGATCTGGGATCTGTGTATATACAGGTCATGGTGTAGTAGTGTATATACTGGATCTGGGCTGTGTGTATATACATGTCATGGTGTAGTAGTGTATATACCGGATCTGTGCTGTGTGTATATACATGTCATGGTGTAGTAGTGTATATACCGGATCTGGGCTGTGTGTATATACAGGTCATGGTGTAGTAGTGTATATACCGGATCTGGGCTGTGTGTATATACATGTCATGGTGTAGTAGTGTATATACCGGATCTGGGCTGTGTGTATATACAGGTCATGGTGTAGTAGTGTATATACCGGATCTGGGCTGTGTGTATATACATGTCATGGTGTAGTAGTGTATATACTGGATCTGGGCTGTGTGTATATACAGGTCATGGTGTAGTAGTGTATATACCGGATCTGGGCTCTGTATATACAGGTCATGGTGTAGTAGTGTATATACCGGATCTGGGCTGTGTGTATATACATGTCATGGTGTAGTAGTGTATATACCGGATCTGGGCTGTGTGTATATACATGTCATGGTGTAGTAGTGTATACACTGGATCTGGACTGTGTGTATATACAGGTCATGGTGTAGTAGTGTATATACTGGATCTGGGCTGTGTGTATATACATGTCATGGTGTAGTAGTGTATATACAGGTCATGGTGTAGTAGTGTATATACCGGATCTGGGCTGTGTGTATATACATGTCATGGTGTAGTAGTGTATATACCGGATCTGGGCTGTGTGTATATACAGGTCATGGTGTAGTAGTGTATATACCGGATCTGGGCTGTGTGTATATACAGGTCATGGTGTAGTAGTGTATATACTGGATCTGGGCTGTGTGTATATACAGGTCATGGTGTAGTAGTGTATATACCGGATCTGGGCTGTGTGTATATACATGTCATGGTGTAGTAGTGTATATACTGGATCTGGGCTGTGTGTATACATGTCATGGTGTAGTAGTGTATATACTGGATCTAAGCTGTGTGTATATACATATCATGGTGTAGTAGTGTATATACCGGATCTGGGCTGTGTGTATATACAGGTCATGGTGTAGTAGTGTATATACTGGATCTGGGCTGTGTGTATACATGTCATGGTGTAGTAGTGTATATACTGGATCTAAGCTGTGTGTATATACATATCATGGTGTAGTAGTGTATATACCGGATCTGGGCTGTGTGTATATACATGTCATGGTGTAGTAGTGTATATACTGGGTCTGTGCTGTGTGTATATACATGTCATGGTGTAGTAGTGTATATACTGGATCTGGGCTGTGTATATACATGTCATGGTGTAGTAGTGTATATACTGGATCTGGGCTGTGTGTATATACATGTCATGGTGTAGTAGTGTATATACTGGATCTGTGCTATGTGTATATACATGTCATGGTGTAGTAGTGTATATACTGGATCTGGGCTGTGTGTATATACATGTCATGGTGTAGTAGTGTATATACTGGATCTGGACTGTGTGTATATATATGTCATGGTGTAGTGTATATACTGGATCTGGGCTGTGTGTATATACAGGTCATGGTGTAGTAGTGTATATACTGGATCTGGGCTGTGTGTATATACATGTCATGGTGTAGTAGTGTATATACCGGATCTGGGCTGTGTGTATATACAGGTCATGGTGTAGTAGTGTATATACCAGATCTGGGCTGTGTGTATATACATGTCATGGTGTAGTAGTGTATATACAGGTCATGGTGTAGTAGTGTATATACTGGATCTGGGCTGTGTGTATATACATGTCATGGTGTAGTAGTATATATACTGGATCTGGACTGTGTGTATATACATGTCATGGTGTAGTAGTGTATATACTGGATCTGAGCTGTGTGTATATACATGTCATGGTGTAGTAGTGTATATACCGGATCTGGGCTGTGTGTATATACATGTCATGGTGTAGTAGTGTATATACTGGATCTGGGCTGTGTATATACATGTCATGGTGTAGTAGTGTATATACTGGATCTGGGCTGTGTGTATATACATGTCATGGTGTAGTAGTGTATATACTGGATCTGGGCTGTGTGTATATACATATCATGGTGTAGTAGTGTATATACTGGGTCTGGGCTGTGTGTATATACATGTCATGGTGTAGTAGTGTATATACTGGGTCTGTGCTGTGTATATATACAGGTCATGGTGTAGTAGTGTATATACCGGATCTGTGCTGTGTGTATATACATGTCATGGTGTAGTAGTGTATATACTGGATCTGGGCTGTGTGTATATACATGTCATGGTGTAGTAGTGTATATACTGTATCTGGGCTGTGTGTATATACATGTCATGGTGTAGTAGTGTATATACTGGATCTGGGCTGTGTGTATATACAGGTCATGGTGTAGTAGTGTATATACCGGGTCTGGACTGTGTGTATATACATGTCATGGTGTAGTAGTGTATAAACCGGATCTGTGCTGTGTGTGTATATACAGGTCATGGTGTAGTAGTGTATATACTGGATCTGGGCTGTGTGTATATACATGTCATGGTGTAGTAGTGTATATACCGAGTCTGGACTGTGTGTATATACAGGTCATGGTGTAGTAGTGTATATACTGGATCTGGGCTGTGTGTATATACATGTCATGGTGTAGTAGTGTATATACTGGATCTGGGCTGTGTGTATATACATGTCATGGTGTAGTAGTGTATATACTGGATCTGGGCTGTGTGTATATACATGTCATGGTGTAGTAGTGTATATACCGGATCTGTGCTGTGTATATACATGTCATGGTGTAGTAGTGTATATACTGGATCTGGGTTGTGTATATACATGTCATGGTGTAGTAGTGTATATACTGGATCTGGGCTGTGTATATACATGTCATGGTGTAGTAGTGTATATACTGGATCTGGGCTGTGTGTATATACATGTCATGGGGTAGTAGTGTATATACCGGATCTGGGCTGTGTGTATATACATGTCATGGTGTAGTAGTGTATATACCGGATATTGGCTGTGTGTATATACATGTCATGGTGTAGTAGTGTATATACCGGATCTGGACTGTGTGTATATACATGTCATGGTGTAGTAGTGTATATACTGGGTCTGGGCTGTGTATATACATGTCATGGTGTAGTAGTGTATATACTGTATCTGGGCTGTGTGTATATACATGTCATGGTGTAGTAGTGTATATACCGGATCTGGACTGTGTGTATATACATGTCATGGTGTAGTAGTGTATATACTGTATCTGGGCTGTGTGTATATACATGTCATGGTGTAGTAGTGTATATACTGTATCTGGACTGTGTGTATATACATGTCATGGTGTAGTAGTGTATATACTGGGTCTGGGCTGTGTATATACATGTCATGGTGTAGTAGTGTATATACCGGATCTGGGCTGTGTGTATATACATGTCATGGTGTAGTAGTGTATATACTGGATCTGGGCTGTGTGTATATACATGTCATGGTGTAGTAGTGTATATACCGGATCTGGGCTGTGTATATACATGTCATGGTGTAGTAGTGTATATACTGTATCTGGGCTGTGTGTATATACATGTCATGGTGTAGTAGTGTATATACTGTATCTGGACTGTGTGTATATACATGTCATGGTGTAGTAGTGTATATACTGGGTCTGGGCTGTGTATATACATGTCATGGTGTAGTAGTGTATATACCGGATCTGGGCTGTGTGTATATACATGTCATGGTGTAGTAGTGTATATACTGGATCTGGGCTGTGTGTATATACATGTCATGGTGTAGTAGTGTATATACCGGATCTGGGCTGTGTGTATATACTGTACATGTCATGGTGTAGTAGTGTATATACTGGATCTGGGCTGTGTGTATATACATGTCATGGTGTAGTAGTGTATATACTGGATCTGGGCTGTGTGTATATACAGGTCATGGTGTAGTAGTGTATATATCGGATCTGGGCTGTGTGTATATACATGTCATGGTGTAGTAGTGTATATACCGGGTCTGGACTGTGTGTATATACAGGTCATGGTGTAGTAGTGTATATACTGGATCTGGGCTGTGTGTATATACATGTCATGGTGTAGTAGTGTATATACTGGATCTGGGCTGTGTGTATATACATGTCATGGTGTAGTAGTGTATATACTGGATCTGGGCTGTGTGTATATACATGTCATGGTGTAGTAGTGTATATACTGGATCTGGGCTGTGTGTATATACATGTCATGGTGTAGTAGTGTATATACCGGATCTGGGCTGTGTGTATATACATGTCATGGTGTAGTAGTGTATATACTGGATCTGGGCTGTGTGTATATACAGGTCATGGTGTAGTAGTGTATATACTGGATCTGGGCTGTGTGTATATACATGTCATGGTGTAGTAATGTATATACTGGATCTGGGCTGTGTGTATATACATGTCATGGTGTAGTAGTGTATATACCGGATCTGTGCTGTGTGTATATACATGTCATGGTGTAGTAGTGTATATACCGGATCTGTGCTGTGTGTATATACATGTCATGGTGTAGTAGTGTATATACCGGATCTGTGCTGTGTGTATATACATGTCGTGGTGTAGTAGTGTATATACTGGATCTGGGCTGTGTGTATATACAGGTCATGGTGTAGTAGTGTATATACCGGATCTGTGCTGTGTGTATATACATGTCATGGTGTAGTAGTGTATATACCGGATCTGTGCTGTGTGTATATACATGTCATGGTGTAGTAGTGTATATACCGGATCTGGGCTGTGTGTATATATATGTCATGGTGTAGTAGTGTATATACCGGATCTGGGCTGTGTGTATATACAGGTCATGGTGTAGTAGTGTATATACTGAGTCTGGGCTGTGTGTATATACATGTCATGGTGTAGTAGTGTATATACTGGATCTGGGCTGTGTGTATATACATGTCATGGTGTAGTAGTGTATATACCGGATCTGGGCTGTGTGTATATACATGTCATGGTGTAGTAGTGTATATACTGTATCTGGGCTGTGTGTATATACATGTCATGGTGTAGTAGTGTATATACTGGATCTGGGCTGTGTGTATATACATGTCATGGTGTAGTAGTGTATATACCGGGTCTGGACTGTGTGTATATACATGTCATGGTGTAGTAGTGTATATACTGGATCTGGGCTGTGTGTATATACATGTCATGGTGTAGTAGTGTATATACTGGATCTGGTCTGTGTGTATATACAGGTCATGGTGTAGTAGTGTATATACTGGATCTGGGTTGTGTATATACATGTCATGGTGTAGTAGTGTATATACTGGATCTGGGCTGTGTATATACATGTCATGGTGTAGTAGTGTATATACTGGATCTGGGCTGTGTGTATATACATGTCATGGGGTAGTAGTGTATATACCGGATCTGGGCTGTGTGTATATACATGTCATGGTGTAGTAGTGTATATACCGGATATTGGCTGTGTGTATATACATGTCATGGTGTAGTAGTGTATATACCGGATCTGGACTGTGTGTATATACATGTCATGGTGTAGTAGTGTATATACTGGGTCTGGGCTGTGTATATACATGTCATGGTGTAGTAGTGTATATACCGGATCTGGGCTGTGTGTATATACATGTCATGGTGTAGTAGTGTATATACTGGATCTGGGCTGTGTGTATATACATGTCATGGTGTAGTAGTGTATATACCGGATCTGGGCTGTGTATATACATGTCATGGTGTAGTAGTGTATATACTGTATCTGGGCTGTGTGTATATACATGTCATGGTGTAGTAGTGTATATACTGTATCTGGACTGTGTGTATATACATGTCATGGTGTAGTAGTGTATATACTGGGTCTGGGCTGTGTATATACATGTCATGGTGTAGTAGTGTATATACCGGATCTGGGCTGTGTGTATATACTGTACATGTCATGGTGTAGTAGTGTATATGCTGGATCTGGGCTGTGTGTATATACATGTCATGGTGTAGTAGTGTATATACTGGATCTGGGCTGTGTGTATATACAGGTCATGGTGTAGTAGTGTATATATCGGATCTGGGCTGTGTGTATATACATGTCATGGTGTAGTAGTGTATATACCGGGTCTGGACTGTGTGTATATACAGGTCATGGTGTAGTAGTGTATATACTGGATCTGGGCTGTGTGTATATACATGTCATGGTGTAGTAGTGTATATACTGGATCTGGGCTGTGTGTATATACATGTCATGGTGTAGTAGTGTATATACCGGATCTGGGCTGTGTGTATATACAGGTCATGGTGTAGTAGTGTATATACTGGATCTGGGCTGTGTGTATATACATGTCATGGTGTAGTAGTGTATATACCGGATCTGGGCTGTGTGTATATACATGTCATGGTGTAGTAGTGTATATACTGGATCTGGGCTGTGTGTATATACAGGTCATGGTGTAGTAGTGTATATACTGGATCTGGGCTGTGTGTATATACATGTCATGGTGTAGTAGTGTATATACTGGATCTGGGCTGTGTGTATATACATGTCATGGTGTAGTAGTGTATATACCGGATCTGTGCTGTGTGTATATACATGTCATGGTGTAGTAGTGTATATACCGGATCTGTGCTGTGTGTATATACATGTCATGGTGTAGTAGTGTATATACCGGATCTGTGCTGTGTGTATATACATGTCGTGGTGTAGTAGTGTATATACCGGATCTGGGCTGTGTGTATATATATGTCATGGTGTAGTAGTGTATATACCGGATCTGGGCTGTGTGTATATACATGTCATGGTGTAGTAGTGTATATACTGGGTCTGGGCTGTGTATATACATGTCATGGTGTAGTAGTGTATATACTGTATCTGGGCTGTGTGTATATACAGGTCATGGTGTAGTAGTGTATATACTGAGTCTGGGCTGTGTGTATATACATGTCATGGTGTAGTAGTGTATATACTGGATCTGGGCTGTGTGTATATACATGTCATGGTGTAGTAGTGTATATACCGGATCTGGGCTGTGTGTATATACATGTCATGGTGTAGTAGTGTATATACTGGATCTGGGCTGTGTGTATATACATGTCATGGTGTAGTAGTGTATATACTGGATCTGGGCTGTGTGTATATACATGTCATGGTGTAGTAGTGTATATACCGGGTCTGGACTGTGTGTATATACATGTCATGGTGTAGTAGTGTATATACTGGATCTGGGCTGTGTGTATATACATGTCATGGTGTAGTAGTGTATATACTGGATCTGGTCTGTGTGTATATACAGGTCATGGTGTAGTAGTGTATATACTGGATCTGGGTTGTGTATATACATGTCATGGTGTAGTAGTGTATATACTGGATCTGGGCTGTGTATATACATGTCATGGTGTAGTAGTGTATATATTGGATCTGGGCTGTGTGTATATACATGTCATGGGGTAGTAGTGTATATACCGGATCTGGGCTGTGTGTATATACATGTCATGGTGTAGTAGTGTATATACCGGATCTGGACTGTGTGTATATACATGTCATGGTGTAGTAGTGTATATACTGGGTCTGGGCTGTGTATATACATGTCATGGTGTAGTAGTGTATATACTGTATCTGGGCTGTGTGTATATACATGTCATGGTGTAGTAGTGTATATACTGTATCTGGACTGTGTGTATATACATGTCATGGTGTAGTAGTGTATATACTGGGTCTGGGCTGTGTATATACATGTCATGGTGTAGTAGTGTATATACCGGATCTGGGCTGTGTGTATATACATGTCATGGTGTAGTAGTGTATATACTGGATCTGGGCTGTGTGTATATACATGTCATGGTGTAGTAGTGTATATACCGGATCTGGGCTGTGTATATACATGTCATGGTGTAGTAGTGTATATACTGGGTCTGGGCTGTGTATATACATGTCATGGTGTAGTAGTGTATATACCGGATCTGGGCTGTGTGTATATACATGTCATGGTGTAGTAGTGTATATACTGGATCTGGGCTGTGTGTATATACATGTCATGGTGTAGTAGTGTATATACTGGATCTGGGCTGTGTGTATATACATGTCATGGTGTAGTAGTGTATATACCGGATCTGGGCTGTGTGTATATACATGTCATGGTGTAGTAGTGTATATACCGGATCTGGGCTGTGTGTATATACTGTACATGTCATGGTGTAGTAGTGTATATACTGGATCTGGGCTGTGTGTATATACATGTCATGGTGTAGTAGTGTATATACTGGATCTGGGCTGTGTGTATATACAGGTCATGGTGTAGTAGTGTATATATCGGATCTGGGCTGTGTGTATATACATGTCATGGTGTAGTAGTGTATATACCGGGTCTGGACTGTGTGTATATACAGGTCATGGTGTAGTAGTGTATATACTGGATCTGGGCTGTGTGTATATACATGTCATGGTGTAGTAGTGTATATACTGGATCTGGGCTGTGTGTATATACATGTCATGGTGTAGTAGTGTATATACTGGATCTGGGCTGTGTGTATATACATGTCATGGTGTAGTAGTGTATATACCGGATCTGGGCTGTGTGTATATACATGTCATGGTGTAGTAGTGTATATACTGGATCTGGGCTGTGTGTATATACAGGTCATGGTGTAGTAGTGTATATACTGGATCTGGGCTGTGTGTATATACATGTCATGGTGTAGTAGTGTATATACTGGATCTGGGCTGTGTGTATATACATGTCATGGTGTAGTAGTGTATATACCGGATCTGTGCTGTGTGTATATACATGTCATGGTGTAGTAGTGTATATACTGGATCTGGGCTGTGTATATACATGTCATGGTGTAGTAGTGTATATACCGGATCTGTGCTGTGTGTATATACATGTCATGGTGTAGTAGTGTATATACCGGATCTGGGCTGTGTGTATATATATGTCATGGTGTAGTAGTGTATATACCGGATCTGGGCTGTATATATACATGTCATGGTGTAGTAGTGTATATACCGGATCTGGGCTGTGTGTATATACAGGTCATGGTGTAGTAGTGTATATACTGAGTCTGGGCTGTGTGTATATACATGTCATGGTGTAGTAGTGTATATACTGGATCTGGGCTGTGTGTATATACATGTCATGGTGTAGTAGTGTATATACCGGATCTGGGCTGTGTGTATATACATGTCATGGTGTAGTAGTGTATATACCGGATCTGGGCTGTGTGTATATACATGTCATGGTGTAGTAGTGTATATACTGGATCTGGGCTGTGTGTATATACAGGTCATGGTGTAGTAGTGTATATACCGGATCTGGGCTGTGTGTATATACATGTCATGGTGTAGTAGTGTATATACTGGATCTGGGCTGTGTGTATATACATGTCATGGTGTAGTAGTGTATATACCGGATCTGGGCTGTGTGTATATACATGTCATGGTGTAGTAGTGTATATACTGTATCTGGGCTGTGTGTATATACATGTCATGGTGTAGTAGTGTATATACTGGATCTGGGCTGTGTGTATATACATGTCATGGTGTAGTAGTGTATATACTGGATCTGGGCTGTGTGTATATACATGTCATGGTGTAGTAGTGTATATACTGGATCTGGGCTGTGTGTATATACATGTCATGGTGTAGTAGTGTATATACTGGGTCTGAGCTGTGTGTATATACATGTCATGGTGTAGTAGTGTATATACCGGATCTGTGCTGTGTGTATATACATGTCATGGTGTAGTAGTGTATATACAGGTCATGGTGTAGTAGTGTATATACTGGATCTGAGCTGTGTGTATATACATGTCATGGTGTAGTAGTGTATATACCGGATCTGGGCTGTGTGTATATACATGTCATGGTGTAGTAGTGTATATACTGGATCTGGGCTGTGTGTATATACAGGTCATGGTGTAGTAGTGTATATACCGGATCTGGGCTGTGTGTATATACATGTCATGGTGTAGTAGTGTATATAGTGGATCTGGGCTGTGTGTATATACAGGTCATGGTGTAGTAGTGTATATACTGGATCGGGGCTGTGTGTATATACATGTCATGGTGTAGTAGTGTATATACTGGATCTGGTCTGTGTGTATATACATGTCATGGTGTAGTAGTGTATATACTGGATCTGGGCTGTGTGTATATACAGGTCATGGTGTAGTAGTGTATATACTGGGTCTGTTCTGTGTATATACATGTCATGTGCACCCCGTCCCTTCTTACCTGCCCATCCTCCATACTTCTTCTTGAGGTTAGTCTTCCACCACCGGGAGAGTATATGGGTTTTGATCCCGATCAGCAGGGTCCACACCTGTTTCAGGACCAGATATGATAGAGCCAGGAGACCCAACAGGTGAAGCCATCGGTAGAACTGAGACTCCTCCATCTGATCTTCCTCGTAGCTCTGTGTGCTGTCACCTCTGCTGATCCTACTTCCTATATGGATGCAACTTTACCCGCCTCTCTGACTGACAACTAACGACTACAGATGACTCCTCCTTATTTTAACCCTATTATTTTCCCAGTGGCAAGTTTTTTTTGCTTCCCTTATCTTATGGGTGTGTAGTAGGCGTCAAGCCAGGCAGACTACTGTTGTGTAATGTGATTAGCAGGGAGCCTAGAAAGGCACTCTGGGTTTCTTAGTAATATATACATGTTACCTGGGTGGTGGTGGTGGTGGTGGTACTCTTTCTCATTACTGTATTATAAGTATTAATATAAGTATTGTAAGGCTACTTTCACACTAGTGTTTTTGATGGATCCAGAGTTGAGTAAAAACACTTCCGTTACTGATAATAAAACCATCTGCATCCGCTATGAACTGATCCGTTTGTATTATCTTTAACACAGCCAAGACGAATCCGTCATGAACTCAGTTTTCTATTGTGTCAGAGAAAACGGATCCGTCCCCATTGATTTGCATTGTGGGTCATGACGGATCTTGCTCCGCATCCAAGGACGGAAAGAAAACTGCAGCATGCTGCGGTTTGTTCTCCGGTATGGGAACAGAACGGAATGCATTTTGGAGCATTCCATTCTGTTCAGTTACTGTCAATGGGGACAAAACGGAAGCGTTTTTTCCATTATTGAGACCCTATGACGGATGTCAATACCGGAAAATATTAACACTAGTGTGAAAGTAGCCTAAACCAAGGTAATGCCTTTCTGGGGAAGATATTCATATTAGCTTTTCTAAGCCTGTCTGATGTCTGAGGACTGGTTTATAATCCTTATGATAATAGAAAGAGTACCCCAACCAAGGCCTCTCAGGCAGCCAAGCAAAGTTTTATTGCACTGCTATGTTAAAGGGTGTTTCTGGTATGATATACACTACTCACGGTTAGGGATATTTGGCTTTCGGGTGAAATTTATCGAAATCGTAAAAAGTTAATGTCCAGTGATAATATATCATGAAAGTAGGGCATTTAAGTATAAGCAGCAATGGTGATTTCCTCATCTCAACCAATTTATTGAAACAAAAACCAACAACTGTGGTGGGTATACCTCACAAAGATGTCAGCGTCTCAAGTACTTGTCATGTGACCTTGAGTATCAATTTCAGCTTGACAACGACATCTCATGCCATTCACAAGTCCACTTATTGTCTGCTGAGGCATGGTATCCCACTCTTCTTGAGAGATGCCCTTAAGAGTTACGAGCCTCTACACGGCGACTCAGCTGATCCCATAG
Source organism: Bufo bufo (assembly GCF_905171765.1). NCBI lineage: Eukaryota > Metazoa > Chordata > Amphibia > Anura > Bufonidae > Bufo > Bufo bufo. The sequence goes on from NC_053389.1 coordinate 812,503,798, forward strand.
GTTTTCAATAGGATTCAGTTCTGGAGAAAGTGCAGGCCACTCAATTTGAGGTCCCCCAGTCTCCAGCAGCCGTTCCCTAATGATGTGACCTTGATAAGCTGGCGACTTGTCGTCCCTGAAGATGAAACTAGGTCTGTATTGTTCATGCAGAGGCACAATGACTGGATTAATGATGTTATTCAAGTAGTATGGGCTTGTCACTGTACCATTCACAAAGTGTAGAGCAGTTCTATATTGATTAGTCACACCTGTCCATCCTGTAACACCACCACCACCAGCGGCAAAGGCTCTCCTTGACATCTCCAACATCGTTGGCGGCCATCATTTCTGCTCAGTGTGAATTTCACCAGTGAACAGCACTGAGGCCCACTGGTCCCTGGTCCAGCGTAGATGCTCCCTGGCCTATACAAGACGATGACGCCTATGCCTGGTGGTGTGGTCAGGTACCCTTGCAGGTCCTCTAGCACGCAGGCCACGTCTATGTAAACAGTTTCGAATGGTCTGACATGACACTTGGATGCCTCTTGCTTCCCTTAAATGTGCCTGGAGATGTGTGTCATTCATCATTCGGTTTCGCTGGGCATTGTTCACAATGAAGCGGTCATCAGTGTGGGATGTGGCCAAAGGACGTCCACTTCTATGCCTTTCTGTGACTCTTTCAGTCTCTCTGTATCTCTGATGCAACCTGCTAATGACAGTCTGTGACACTCTAAGCTCAGTGGCCACTCCCATCTGAGAGCATCCTGCTTGAAGCTTCACAATGGCGAGGTACCGTTGATCAATTGTTAGGTGTCGTCTTGGTCTCATGATGTGAAAATGTGAACAGCATGATGAGGGGGACTGTTTAAATACCAATTCTAATTAAACCAGGAAATTTATTGGGCGATTTATGTAGCAAACACCTATTGTGAATATTGCAGTTAAGCTCCTTGTTAGAGAACAGCAAGTTGTGCAGAAAGTACTGAATCACTGAAAAGTTGAACATGTGCATTCAAAAGTTTAGAGAAGGTCAGATTAAGTTCACCTGTAAAGGTTAGAGTGCATTCTACCATAGGTTCATCCTGAACTTTTACCCACAAGCCAAATATCCCTAACTTTTTTTGAGTAGTGTACTTAGTTTTATACTCCTTTTGGAACTGAGATTAATTTGCATATCTCAGGATCACCTCACTATAAGGACTAGGACTCACCCCTAAAATGATGCTACCGGTAGTTAAAGAAAGTGTTGTCAGAGTAATTATTTTTTTTGTTCTCTAACGGAATATAAGGGTTTACAATTCACTTTCTTTCTCAGATGTCACTGAGGGTCACATGTGATTTCAGCTTCTCTCCCTGCTCTGATGATGTTTAGTGCACAAGTCTGAGGGAGCAGATCTTTATCTGTGCCCCCTGCTGAGCTGCTGCTGTCTGCCCTGTGTCTCCCTCCCACTGGATTCTTCAGGAAAGCTTAACCCCTTCTACCATCAGAAGAATAGACTTGGGGGTTGGAGCAGTGGCGTAGGGATCGCCATAGCAACCATAGCAGTGGCTATGGGGCCCTACACCACTGGGGGCCCGTCCGACCGCATTCATTTATTATTATTTTTTTTTATTAACACACACAGACACTACACACAGGCAGCCAGGAGGTGGCGTAACTACCGGGGAAGCAGCTGCTTCGGGGCCCGACAGTTTATTTTCAAGTTAGTTAAATATCGATATCTTAATGTTCAGGAACCCCTTCACAGCAGCGGTCTTAATGTTCAGGCCCCCTCGCTAATGTGATCTAATCTTACTGTATTCTAAAGTCTCCTGATGTGTCGGGGATTTGAACCCACAACCTCCAATGTATCAGAGGCAAAGCATTTACCCTCACAACCATAAAGGAGGCATTGCAACTGATTGAAAAAATTTGACACTTCTACTGTTATAGCTGGCTAAGTGTACATCTATACATATGACAGCTGCCCCAACACACCCAGCACTGATATATCTCTATATGACAGCTATCCCAGCACACTCAGCTCTGCTATATCTCTATATATGAGCAGCTGTCATGTGTATAGATGTACACTTAGCCAGCTATAACAGTAGAAGTCTCATAATTTTTCAGTCAGCAGCAAGGCAGCTTTTATGGTCTAGTGGTTAGATGCTTTGCCTCTGATACAAAAAGTCGTGGGTTCAAATCTCAGCAGAAACCTTTTCTGAAATACAAGCAGTGACTCCATATATGGACATACAGGGCGGGACACAATACAGGGAGGGACACAGGAAGAGGCTGCATCGCATCGCTGACATGGAGGTAAGTAGAAGTGTTTATATATTTTTTTTTAATACCCGACTGTTACTGCCATGGGGGGAGCGGGGGGCACTTGATACTGGCACATGGGGGGAGGGGGGTTGGTACCTGACCTGATACTGGCACCTGGGGAGGGGGGGTTGGCACCTGATACTGACTGGCACATGGGGAGGGAGGCACCTGATATTGTGGATGGCACTGTTTAGGGGAGGGGGATCTGTGTATGGCACTATTTAGGGGAGGGGGGATCTGTGGATGGCACTATTTAGGGGAGGGGGATCTGTGGATGGCACTATTTAGGGGAGGGGGATCTGTGGACGGCACTGTTTAGGGGAGAGGGATCTGTGGATGGCACTATTTAGGGGAGGGGGGGATCTGTTGATAGCACTGTTTAGGGGAGAGGGATCTGTGGATGGCACTATTTAGGGGAGAGGGATCTGTGGATGGCACTATTTAGGGGAGGGGGATCTGTGGATGGCACTATTTAGGGGAGGGGGATCTGTGGATGGCACTGTTTAGGGGAGGGGGATCTGTGTATGGCACTGTTTAGGGGAGGGGGGATCTGTTGATGGCACTGTTTAGGGGAGGAGGATCTGTGTATGGCACTGTTTAGGGGAGGGGGATCTGTGGATGGCACTGTTTAGGGGAGAGGGATCTGTGGATGGCACTGTTTAGGGGAGAGGGATCTGTGGATGGCACTGTTTAGGGGAGAGGGATCTGTGGATGGCACTGTTTAGCGGAGAGGGATCTGTGGATGGCACTATTTAGGGGAGGGGGATCTGTGGATGGCACTATTTAGGGGAGGGGGATCTGTGGATGGCACTATTTAGGGGAGGGGGATCTGTGGATGGCACTATTTAGGGGAGGGGGATCTGTGGATGGCACTATTTAGGGGAGGGGGATCTGTGGATGGCACTATTTAGGGGAGAGGGATCTGTGGATGGCACTATTTAGGGGAGGGGGATCTGTGGATGGCACTATTTAGGGGAGAGGGATCTGTGGATGGCACTATTTAGGGGAGGGGGATCTGTGGATGGCACTATTTAGGGGAGAGGGATCTGTGGATGGCACTATTTAGGGGAGGGGGATCTGTGGATGGCACTATTTAGGGGAGGGGGATCTGTGGATGGCACTATTTAGGGGAGGGGGATCTGTGAACGGCACTGTTTAGGGGAGAGGGATCTGTGGACGTCACTATTTAGGGGAGAGGGATCTGTGGATGGCACTATTTAGGGGAGGGGGATCTGTGGATGGCACTATTTAGGGGAGGGGGATCTGTGGGTGGCACTATTTAGGGGAGGGGGATCTGTGGACGGCACTGTTTAGGGGAGAGGGATCTGTGGATGGCACTATTTAGGGGAGAGGGATCTGTGGATGGCACTATTTAGGGGAGGGGGATCTGTGGGTGGCACTATTTAGGGGAGGGGGATCTGTGGGTGGCACTGTTTAGGGGAGGGGGATCTGTTGATGGCACTGTTTAGGGGAGAGGGATCTGTGGATGGCACTATTTAGGGGAGGGGGATCTGTGGACGGCACTGTTTAGGGGAGAGGGATCTGTTGATGGCACTGTTTAGGGGAGGGGGATCTGTGGATGGCACTGTTTAGGGGAGGGGGATCTGTGTATGGCACTGTTTAGGGGAGGGGGGATCTGTGGATGGCACTGTTTAGGGGAGAGGGATCTGTGGATGGCACTATTTAGGGGAGGGGGATCTGTGGACGGCACTGTTTAGGGGAGAGGGATCTGTGGATGGCACTGTTTAGGGGAGGGGGATCTGTGTATGGCACTGTTTAGGGGAGGGGGATCTGTGTATGGCACTGTTTAGGGGAGGGGGGATCTGTGGATGGCACTATTTAGGGGAGGGGGGATCTGTGGATGGCACTGTTTAGGGGAGAGGGATCTGTGGATGGCACTATTTAGGGGAGGGGGATCTGTGGACGGCACTGTTTAGGGGAGAGGGATCTGTGGATGGCACTGTTTAGGGGAGGGGGATCTGTGTATGGCACTGTTTAGGGGAGGGGGATCTGTGTATGGCACTGTTTAGGGGAGGGGGATCTGTGGATGGCACTGTTTAGGGGAGGGGGATCTGTGGATGGCACTGTTTAGGGGAGGGGGATCTGTGGATGGCACTATTTAGGGGAGGGGGATCTGTGGATGGCACTATTTAGGGGAGGGGGATCTGTGGACGGCACTGTTTAGGGGAGAGGGATCTGTGGATGGCACTATTTAGGGGAGGGGGATCTGTGGATGGCACTATTTAGGGGAGGGGGATCTGTGGATGGCACTATTTAGGGGAGGGGGATCTGTGGATGGCACTGTTTAGGGGAGAGGGATCTGTGGATGGCACTGTTTAGGGGAGGGGGATCTGTGGATGGCACTATTTAGGGGAGGGGGATCTGTGGATGGCACTATTTAGGGGAGGGGGATCTGTGGATGGCACTATTTAGGGGAGGGGGATCTGTGGGTGGCACTGTTTAGGGGAGGGGGATCTGTTGATGGCACTGTTTAGGGGAGAGGGATCTGTGGACGGCACTGTTTAGGGGAGAGGGATCTGTTGATGGCACTGTTTAGGGGAGGGGGATCTGTGGATGGCACTGTTTAGGGGAGGGGGATCTGTGTATGGCACTATTTAGGGGAGGGGGGATCTGTGGATGGCACTATTTAGGGGAGGGGGGATCTGTTGATGGCACTATTTAGGGGAGGGGGATCTGTGGATGGCACTATTTAGGGGAGGGGGATCTGTGGATGGCTCGGGGGGGGGCATACATTTTTTTTGCTATGGGGCCCATGCATTTCTAGCTACGCCCCTGGGTTGGAGGTTCAGCAGTTGCAGTCAGTGAAGTGACAAAGCTGGGCACAGGATCTTTCCTCCTCATCCTACAGGCACATAGCTGACAGACTGGAGGAGTTCTGCAGAGCATTGCATAACAGGTAGGGGGAAGATCCTGTGTGTATCAGCAGTGCAGGGGGAGGGGCAACCCCTTTAAGGAAACCTCAGTTATCAGGATATAATCTATCAGGATATAATACCCACTTACTTGGGGCTAGTGATGGTTGTCAAATATGTTGATTTAACCACCACACCAGAGTGCCAACTCCCTTACTCATAATAGAAATCCTGGAGACAGATGCCAATAAGTGTCATCAAAGTTTAAATAAACATCTGCCCATGTAGCCAGAGGGGTTTCTGTACTTACATAGCAATCAGGGTTGGCAACTGCCCAGATACTCCTGGACAGTCCATGAAAAGAAGTTTTATTTTACAAAGATGGTGTGATACAGGCCTCATGCTCAATTTCCCTGATTTTTGGCCATTTTCCTCTGAAATCGATTGCATTCAGATGGAAAAGAAGTCCCCATGCTTACCACCGCGGCTCCAGGCGCCGTGCTATCTGGTGATCGGTGGCCAGTGCCTCCCAGTTACCACTGTAGTCCAGGACACTCTGTTTATGATGTTGCTTCTGAATTCCGTTCCACAGATTCCATTCAGCCCTGGACACAGCATGGCTGGTTTCATGTGTCACTGCTCTGGGACCACGGAGGGTTCACATCCTCTGCTCCGTGACACAGCACAAGAAGATGGCGGTAGATACAGCAAGTATGTGGCATCAGGCGGGTGGCAGCATCAAAATAGTGGCTGACGCACTTGGCCAGGCTATTTTTCACAATATTCTGGTGTGGCAGCACACTGCAGTCAGAAGATTACTGCCAGAATGATCTAGTCTGATTCCTCATGCACCGGTGTGTGGAAATCCTGGCTGATAAACACCTGATTAATCTTTATAAAGGTTAATCTCTCTATATTTTGTGTTGGAAGTTGAGTTCTCTTTGGGGTAACTATGCCCCCCGCTGTACTAAACACCCGCTATGATTGCACACTACTGGGCAGGCAAGGTGGACTCCAAGTATGCCACCACATGCTGGTTCAGGTTCTGCTCCATGGCCTGCTGCTGAGTGGTTTCTTCAGTAGGGGGGTAACGAAAAGTGCTTATTAGAGACTCAAGACTTAGGGCTATTTCACACGAGTGAGTCCATTGCGGGAATCGCGCTCCGTGTCTGAGTGTGATCCTCCGCTCTGGACTTCAGGAGCGCACGGCATTATCATGATTTATAATGCTGTGTGTCTCTGCATGTCTTCTGTAGAAATAAGGTCAAGCAGAGGCACATAGCATTATAAATCATGATAATGCCGTGCGCTCCTAAAGTCCAGAGCGGAGGATCACACTCACACATGGAGCGTGATTCCCGCAATGGACTCGCTCGTGTGAAACAGCCCTTAAGTTGCTGCTGATGGAGCTGGTGCTGCTCCTGCCCCCCCCCCCCCCCCACTCCCTTCCAGCAGTCAGGGCAGTAGAGCATGAGTCCTCCTGGTCAAACCTTGGGGAGGATGGGTGATGGTGCACATACTGTAGGCAGCGACCAAAGGACTACATAGAATGTCCTGACAGTAGTTAAGTTTATCATCCCTCTCAGAAGGTGAAAAAAAAGGCCTGGTAGCGAGGGTCTAACAGCATTGAGAGCCAGGAATCATCCTTCTGCCAAATGCTGATAATGCGGCTGTAACTACACAAGCAACTCAGCATATCTGGCCATTTGCACAAGGGAATCGGAGAGACTCCCTGCCTCCATCTCCACTGCATACTGCCACGATCTGTCGGGGGTCATCTGCCTGGTCTTCCTCCATGTTCATCTCTTGTGGAGATAAACCACCTATTTCTGTATACAATTCCTGGACGCTAATGTCATCCTTGTCCTCATCCTGCACGTTCGCCAGTTTAGCCCCCATGGGGCACAGGTGGCTGTGAAATGTAGTCGCCACTTCTCCTGTCCCCTGGACAGCCAGATTTATCAGCATCTGCTCAAGGAAGTGAAGGAGTTTAATGACTCCATTCATCTCGTAGTCCTGGCGATTGACAAATAAAGTGGTCTCCTCAAAGGGCCTGAGCAAACAGCAGGAGTCATGCATGAGCTGCCACTGGCTAACTTCAAAGTTACACAGGGGAATACGCCTGTCCACCTGTATCATCAAGAAATCGTTCACCGCCTTCCACTGCTCATATAGTCGGTCCAACATGTGGAGGGTGGAGTTCCAATGTGTGGAAACATCGCATATGAGGCGACATTGGGGAACACTGTTCTGCCTCTGCAGCTCAAGGAGGGCGTGTTTTGCAGTGTATGAGTGGCTGAAGTGCATGCACAGTTTCCTGGCCATTTTCAAGACATATTGCAGTTGTTTGGAAGACTTCTGAAAATGGGTTACAACCAAATTAAAGACATTTGCAATGCAGGGCATATGGGTCAGCTCTCCTTGATGCAGGGCTGACAGAATGTTCTCCCCGTGTTCGGTGATCATGGTTCCGATCTTCAGTTGGTGGGAGACAGCCAGGATTCTATTTCTTGGTTGATGACATGAACTCCATTTGCCCAGGCTGGCCAGGTGCAGAACAGCGTGACATCATCATGCTCTGCATAGGTGGTATGCTGGAGGACAACTCTGAACTGTGCCTACAGTAGAGGCTGAGGACAAGGTGAAGGATAAGGAGGCAGAGGAGGACATTGGCGCTAGAATCACAGTATGAGAACATGGAGGCGGCATTGTCATCACCTAGCCTAGTTGCTGGTGTGCCTGGGCAGGAAGAACATTTACCCAGTGGGCCATAAAAGACATATATTGTCCTTGACCATATTTACAGCTCCACATGTTGGCGCTGCTATGAACTGTACCAGACACTGACAGGCTCAAGGACTGTCCCACCTTCTGCTGTATGTACGTATGTAGAGGCGGTACAGCTTTTTTAGAGAAGTAATGATGGCTTGGGACTCTCCACCTTGGCTCAGCACAAGCCATCAGTTCTCTGAAATGGGCAGAATCAACCACATGAAAATGGAGTAATACTAGCAACCTGGCCAGGAGCACGTTCAGCTTCTGCGCTGTTGGATGAGTGCACACATACTGTTGTCTTTTTGCAATCGCCTCGGTGAACGATTGCTGGCAAAATACATGACCAGGAGTAGGAGCATCTGGACCAGCAGATGATGGGAAGGAAACACAGTTTCCTTCTGCTGAGGTGGCAGAGCCCTGACTGCTGGAGAAGGGGTGCAGGCCGCTGGGAGATGCATCAGGCTGTACCACTACATTAGCAACGTGGTTTTCCGTGGCCACTTTATGTTGACGCTCCATGTGTTGATGCAGGTCCGTAGTGCCAACATTGGGCATCACCTTCTGCCCACAGATCCTACATACAGCCACGCTGATGTCCTCTGGCGACTTGATGAAAAATTCACACACTGGCGAGTGTGGCACTTTACCCCCACCAGTGCGTGATGACTGCCTGCAGCTGCATCTATGAAGCCGTGCACCGCTAGTTGTTTCCCAACAGGTAGTCTCCTGAGTAGCAGACAGTCTACCCCGGGCACATTTGGCTCCAGATCTCACACTGCTGCCACCCTGCTGGCTCACGGCCACACTGGCACCCTGTTGGCTCGGCTGCACTCTGCCGCTGTCTCACGGGCAAGCGGCCACCCTCACCCTCTGATGATGAAGCCCCTTCTTCATCCGGCTCCTACTTGCGATCAACTACATTATCATCCACAAGTGCCTGCTCGTCACTTATGTCACCCTCACCAGTCTCATGGTCGCATCCCTGACCGATAGTTGACGTCTCCTCCAAATCTGGTCTGGGCAATAGCTGCCGACTGTCTTCAATAAAATCTTCCTCGCTGAAAAGCAAAGCAGACCCATGGCATACATCACTTGCCTGGCATAAAGAGCAGAAAGGGAAATAGAAAGGTTCAGGATAGGTAAGGGCACAGAGCTTTTTCCTGGGCCACGGCAACTGAGTGTGGTGTCAAACAAAACCACCCACTCCTGGCTGTGGGTGTCTGATGTCAGCTGAGATGATGTTGAAGACCGAGTCAGCTATTCCAGGACACTGGGATTGGTCATCAAAACACGATCGCTGGATGACAGTGGCAGCTCTGGCCTTTTGCTGCGGCTGCTGCTACCACCACCCCCTTCTTATGCTGCTACAGCAGCAATTTTTCCACTGCCCCTTTGGAGGGCCCTGACACCTCCTGTTGGACATACTGTACAGTAACAGTTACTGTATATGTAATATAAGTTATTCAATGTCAATGTGGACACCCAAATAACAGTAGAATTAGATGGCTTATTTACCCCAATTTCAGAATCAAGGCCTAATGGAATTGCTTATCTATATAACAAGGCTGACACCTCAATAGCGGTTAAATTACACAGCTTATTCACCACAATTTGAGAATCAGAGCCTAATTAAATTGCTAACTATGAAGCAAGGTAGACACCCCAATAACAGTAAAGATAGACAAGCTATTCACCCTAATTTGAGAATCAAGGCCTAATGGAATTGCTTATCTATTAAACAAGATGGACACTCCAATAACAGTAGAGATAGACAGGTCATTCACCCCAATTGGAGAAGCAAGGAGTAATGGAATTGCTTATCTAATGTAGACACTGTTCAATTAGGTAGCTCTGTGCAGTAATTAATACAAACTGAGCTGTCTCCTATGGATCCCTTCAGCTCCAGATTACACAGCCTGCACTGCCCCTGCAGTCTCCCTATGCACACCCTATAGTGTGTAAAAACTCTCCCTACAATCTCCCTACATTGTCCCTGCAGTCTCCCTATCCAATATTCCTCAATGAAAGGCTTCTTGAACACTGTTCCTAGCGCTTGTCACGTCTCTCCCTCTGTTCAGCTCACAGTGAAATTGCTGACACTGCACGGGATGAGGCTGTTATAGGGTTGTGACATCACAGGGGCAGGTTAGCTGCTGATTGGCTGTCTGCATGGCATTATGGTTCATCTTGTGTTCCTGGGCTTCTTACTTTCACTTTGTAACACGTGTAGCAGACATTTTAGAAAACTTCCACGAAGCTCGAGGAAATTCGGATTTGGATCAAATTTTTCCTAAACTTCGTATTGTAATCCACTTTGGATGCTTCACTTCGTTCAACACTAGTGATTACATGTGGTAGTCTCCGTTGATTTATCAGTCCCCTGATGAACCAACAATTGGGGAAACATGTCAGGATAATTTTAGAGATTTCTCTATCCAATTGCCAATAACATACTTTATTTTTGTTATCTTTATTTGGGACCTTTTTCTTTTTGTATTCTGCTGTAATGTTGTATACAAGGACAGAAATTATGTAAATTCTCTGAAAGGGATATGTATGTATAAAATCCTTCAATTTTTGATCTCACTAAAATTATATATTTTATACTTCTGTGATATTTTTTTTCTCTTTTCCAGACAAGCATGTGGGAATGCAAGCACAGCAAGAAATAAAAAATCTTATTATAAAAATGAACTGATTGAACAGTTTAGGGCTACCACCAGGGGAAAACCTTGTTATAAAGAACTTGCACCAATTTAAAAGTTTGAGGCTACCACCAGGGGGAATCTTATTATGAAAACACTGATTGAACAGTTTGAGGCTACCACCAAAAACTTACTGGGGGAAAATAAAGGATAACTGATCTATGAAGCACAAGGCGATAAGTATAAACATACATACTAGAGATGAGGAAATCAACTCTATCAGTTTGGAATGCATCCTGAATTTTCCCCAAAAAATGGTTTCTAACAGACCCAAATATTTAGCAGTTTATTACAGGCAAATCAAGAGAGATCCTCTGCCGTAAGCGGGAACAGCCGGTGTTGTTGGGCTCTGTAAGCAGAGACAGGCACATTTTTCAACACAAAATCCAAAGCCATCCAGGAAGCAAATTTTTATTTTACTTCAAATAAACTTTTTTTATTTTATATTTTTTTACTTTTGTAATTGTGTGCATGTTTTTTTTAACTCTTATAATCCTTGTAACCCTTCACATTAAATCCTGGCATAAAGTGTTCAATGGAAAGGGGGGGGGGGGGGGCAGAGGGTATCAAAAGATCTGTGATTATTGTAAAGTTTCTGCAGTAGAGGTGTGACAGACTATGCATATTACTGCTACCAGGGGGTTTTACTAATTGCAGTATTATGAGTAAGATGAGCATTCCGATGGTCGGGAGGGAAGCATTCGCCTGCTCGACACTAATGCCATGGCTGATCGTGATTAGACACCATGATCTGCCTCCAGAAAACAATGATTTTTAGTCCTTTCCCGAACAGCGCCGTACTAGTATGGCGCTGGCTGGGTCTTTAAATATGGTGTCCACTCCTGAGCGGAGCAGGTGCCATAGCCGCGGGTGGCCTGCTGTTTCTTCTAGCAGACACCCGCGGCTAATGTCGGCAACCAGCAGTAATGCCGATTGCGGACATTTATCCCCTCACATGCCGTTGTCAATCATAACCACGGCATCTGAGGGTGTGAAACACCAGAAGCGCGTGCTTACGGTGATGCTCCGGCTCCCCCGTGCTGTGATCGGAGGAGCCGGAGATTTTGTGCAGCAGCCCCTGTCTTTGTGAATGACAGGAGGCTGCTGCATAGTATTTCCTATGGAGCCCTTGCCTATAATAGGGCTCCATAGGAAACTAGCAATTTTCTCATAGACTCCAATGCTAGTGCATTGGAGTCTATGAGAATAGCAATCTAAGGGTACTTTTACACTTGCGGCAGAGGATTGCGGAAGGCAATGTATGCAAACTGAAAATGCAAATGTGATCGCACACTACATCCAGCACTCTGCCCTGCCTCCATGCTGGATGAGACATTGGTGTACATTTTGGCCAAAGCGTAATAAGCCACTCACCGCGTCAAGGTCGTCTCATTTGAGTGGTCCCTAACACTAGTTCCTACCTGTTTAGACGACCTTGACGCGGTGAGTGGCTTATTACGCTTTGGCCAAAATGTACACCAATGTCTCATCCAGCATAGAGGCAGGGCAGAGTGCTGGATGTAGTGTGCGATCACATTTGCATTTTCCATTTGTATATGTATTTCGCCATAGTGATATGCACCTACATACGGGTTGTGCTGACTCAACCCCCCACAATGTATGCAAACTGATGGCATTTGTCAGACGGATCCAGATGCGGATTCGTCTGAGAAATGCATTGAAATGCCGGATCCGTCTCTCCATTGTCATCCGGAAAAACGGATCCGGTATAAACTTTTTTTGCATTTTTTCAGATGCCGGATGCGTTTTGCCGGAACACTTAATGACGGATCTGGCACTAATACACTTCAATGTAAATTAATGCCAGATCCGATATTCCGGCAAGTGTTCAGTCTTTTTGGCGAGAGAGAAAACCGTAGCATGCTGCTGTATTTTCTCCATCGTGAAATGGCAAAAAGACTGAACTGAAGACATCCTGATGCATCCTGAACGGATCGCTCTCCATTCAGAATGTATTAGGATATAACTGATCAGTTCTTTTCCGGTATTGAGCCCCTAGGACGGAACCCAATGCCGGAAAATAATAACGCTAGTGTGAAAGTACCCTAATGATTGCTTGTTAGAGTTCCCTATGGGAACTATGAAAAAGTGTAAAAAATATAAAGTTTTAAAAAAAATAAAAAAATAAAATAAAATTCAAATCACCACAATAAAAGAACTTGGACCATAAATCTAGTATTTCCTGATCATCCTCTGGCAGCACACACAGAAGGGGTTAATGACTCATTACCTGCGGGATAGAAGAGACACAGGTTAATTAGCGATATAATATAACTGAGCACTTGAAGGAACACACACTGGTATTTTTTGTCTCTTAAGTTTGGATAGAAATTACATCTCTAATGGTGATGCCTCTATCTGTCCCTAAGGCTCTCTAGAGGGGTTGTATCCTAGGTCAAAACATCACCCACGGCTGTATACAGGTGTAGACCTGTCTCTCGGCCTGGGGCTATTATACCCTTAGAGAAATATGCAGGGATACTTCATCTGTCACTCGCTGCTGCGTGTATGTATCACGAACATGCCTACCGAGCTAAGTCCTCCATGCGATCTTCCTTGTGATAAGCACCTGGACTTTCAAAGATGGTGCAGGCTTCCTGACTCTACTGGGCATGCGTCGGTTTACAGCTAGAGATGAGCAAAGTTTAGAAAAATTTGATTTGGCAGCTTTTCCGAAGTTCCAGAAGAAATTCCATTTGTTACTAATTCATTTGTCATAAATTGCTATCAATCAGGTATACTCAAGCAACTCTGCCTTAGGGTACGGCCATACAGAGCTGCCGTGCTGCGGTAAAAGAACCGCGCAGCCAATTAGCCTGCAGCGCTGTATAGTCCTTCTTTATTGTTAAACAGGGGCTGTTGCTGGTATGCGGTTTAGCTGGTTAGGTGGGGGGACAATATGCTTATTATTGCTGTTCTGGCCTGCAATCTCCTGCAGGTTATTTGACAGTAAACACAGAATATTAATCAGCTCTGGCATATCCAGTTCTCCAACCCCAGCGCTCTGCTGCCCTACACATGGAAACCCTCTTGCCATCTGCTTTTCCTCCTTTTGCACATCATCTAATATCGATGAGAATATATTATCAGGAACTTCCACCTCCCCCTATCTCTGCATTTTGCTGACTTTTCTAGGGCAAGGAGACCAAGAAGGATGATCTGGAAGAAGTAAAGCTAGCAAAAGATGAGGATGGTCATCACTAAGACCTGGCCCTGGATGGTATTGGTTGGCACACTGGCAGTGGAATAATAAAGGCTTCCATATTATTGGTATTGAATTATATATTTTAGTTTATGGCTGATGTAGGAATAAGTAAATTTTGGAATACATAAATAAAACTGACGCAGAATAAGTCTCTCTGCACTGTCCCTGCATTCTCTCTGCATTCTCCCTGCACAGTCCCTGCATTCTTCCTGCATTATCCCTGCACTCTCCCTGCACTGTCCCTGCACTCTCCCTGCACTCTCCCTGCACTGTCCCTGCATTCTCCCTGCACTGTCCCTGCATTCTTCCTGCATTATCCCTGCACTCTCCCTGCACTGTCCCTGCACTCTCCCTGCACTCTCCCTGCACTGTCCCTGCATTGTCCCTGCATTCTCCCTGCACTGTCCCTGCATTCTCCCTGCACAGTCCCTGCATTCTCCCTGCACTCTCCCTGCATTATCCCTGCACTGTCCCTGCATTCTCCCTGCACAGTCCCTGCATTCTCCCTGCATTCTCCCTGCACAGTCCCTGCATTATCCCTGCACTCTCCCTGCACTGTCCCTGCACTCTCCCTGCACTCTCCCTGCACTGTCCCTGCATTGTCCCTGCATTCTCCCTGCACTGTCCCTGCATTCTCCCTGCACAGTCCCTGCATTCTCCCTGAATTCTCCCTGCACTGTCCCTGCACTCTCCCTGCACTGTCCCTGAATTCTCCCTGCACTGTCCCTGCACTCTCCTTGCACTGTCCCTGCATTCTCCCTGCACTGTCCCTGCATTCTCCCTGCACGGTCCCTGCATTCTCCCTGCACTGTCCCTGCATTCTCCCTGCACTGTCCCTGCATTCTCCCTGCACAGTCCCTGCATTCTCCCTGCACTCTCCCTGCACTCTCCCTGTACTGTCCCTGCACTCTCCCTGCACTGTCCCTGCATTCTCCCTGCACTGTCCCTGCATTCTCCCTGCACTGTCCCTGCATTCTCCCTGCACTGTCCCTGCATTCTCCCTGCACTGTCCCTGCACTGTCCCTGCATTCTCCCTGCACAGTCCCTGCATTTTCCCTCTCCAATATTATTCTATTAATTGTTTTCAGCAACACTATCCCTAGAACATGAGCGCTTGCCACGTCTCTCCATATGCTCCGCTCACAGGACAATGGCGGAGACCACTCAGGATGAGGGTTTTATAGGGCTGTGACGTAACAGGGGATGGCTATCCACGTATTGACTGGCTGCACAGCATTATGGGTCATCTCGGGTTCCTGGGCTTATTACTTTCACTTTGTAATGTGCCGTCACCTTTTTAGGAAAACCTTATTCATTAATTCGAAGTATGAGAAAATTCGTATTTGTTGCAAATTGAAGTTTTCCTAAACTTCAGACCTAATTCCGCTTCAAATGCTTCACTTCACCCAGCTGTATTTACAGCGTATGCACAGTCTGCCTGTGATGCCAAGATCCTGTTCTGGTTGGATTTCGGAAGTTTAAATTCTTCATCTTGTAGTATGGTTCATACTCTTTGCTGGGCAGTGGAACCCTCTTTGGCAGCAAGGTATTTGGTTATGCTACCCCCCTGCGGGCTAAGCCTCTATTGTTCAGAGTTGGGCATGGCAATCCTCCGTATACATAGATGTCAAGCTCACCACTTCAGTCTTCTAAGGGGAAGAGAAAGTCTAGGCCCAACGGGGCACATTTATCAAGCTCGCCTCTTTTTGGACATAAAATTAGTGTGCATAGTCTGCAAGCACGGCCACCTCTGATGGATTGCAGGGTGGTCTTTACTATGGACATGAGCAGTATATAATGTGATGGAAAAATGAAACCAGCCAGCAAAGGAGGCAATATGGACAATCACAATACATTCAATACATTAGTAAGTGCCCTGTATTACCTTTCTCTACATGATAAATGCCACTTGCAGAAGTGACAATTCCTTTAAAACTTTTAATATTTTTGTGGGGGTGGTGGGTTATTTTTATTTACTGAATAACTATTGATCCCTTGTCCTATTCACCCTAATAGAGATCTATTAGGGTGAATGGCATTCTAACACGCTCCCTACAAAGCTGTGCCTCATGCCAGGCCTGGGAACCTTCAGCAGGCCTCAGACTGTCATGGTAACCAATAGGAGAACCGCAATTTCACAGCAAGGGTTCCGATAGGAAGGCAGAGGGAGCCACATTCCTCCACCTAACCTCATAGATGCCGGTATCGCAGTGGAAAGCAGCATCTGAGGGGTTCAATGATGGGGTTTTGCTAGGGTTGCCACCTTTCCCAACAAAAAATACTGGCCAAGTTAAGCTACACCCTAAGGCCGTGATGGCGAACCTATGGCACGCGTGCCAGAGAGGGCACGCAGAGCCTTCTTTGTCGGCACACGCGCCCTAGTCCATATGTATAAAGAGGAGGATCGCGGTCTCGGACTCCAGCTGACTTACATTCATGTGCGCCGAACACAAAGGGGAGGCATCAGCGCTGAGAAGACAGAGGGGAGTGAGAGGGGAGGGACTCGCATCACTGCGCGCCTCCTGCAATCAGGAAGCAGAGGGGGCGCAACATGTGATATGGGTGGGGCGGAGGCAGAACCAGAGGACCGAAAGGAACATTGCAAAAAAAAAAAGACCAGCCGGACTGGCAGGGGTTTTTCATGTAAGCGATAACCCACCAGAATGAGGTCAAGAAGGTGACCGTTCTGACCCGTAACGAGTCACTTTCTTGTGTTGACATCTTGACCTGGTTGAGCAGGTACTGGGGCGTCCAGGGTCTTCCTAGCAAGAACCAGGATGAGTTTGGCATCTGGTCGGGTGCCTGGACGTTTCAGATTAAGTTGAAACATTCAGGGGGTTAGGTTTCCCACATACCATCATCTGTTTTCCTTGGGCGGGATAGGATCATGGTGTTCTATAAGGGGCAGCCTATGCTGTGTTACAAGTGCGGCAGCCCTTCGCACTTCAGCGCCAGCTGCTAAGTGCAGAGGTGCGCATTGTGTGGGGTGAAGGTCATCTAGCTGCATCTTATGGGCAGATTAGATGGAACCTGTGTGGTGAGCTAGGGCACCCGTTCAGTCGTTGCCCTCGCTCTGTCGCCAACGTGGCTCGTGCACGCGCGGAGGCGAGCCGGGAGGCCCCCACAGTCAGGGCGAGTGCTGGCGAACGCGACAGGGCAGTGGGAGCGATGAAGAGAAAAGACGGCCCATTCCAGTAGAGACGGAGGGAGGGGCTTCAAATGGAGAGGGGGGCAGGTGGAACACTGCCCTGGGGTGATGCCTGTGCCCTCCCAAGAGAATGCCTCTCCTAGAGCTGAGACCCTGGGGGATAACGAGGTGAATGAGGAACTCAGGAAACTAAACCGTTCCGAGGTGACTCTGTCCTCTTGCTACGAAAGTGAAACAGAGGGGAGTATGACAGAGTCTAAAAGAACAAGAAGGAAACGTCTGACCAAAAAAAGATCTAGCCCGATCAGAGTGGCTGCGGAAGGTGAAGCCAGCTCCCCCCTGGACCTCTCTGATCTCCCCCCTGGACCTAACTCTCTTCCCCTGGATCTTTCCAACCGGTACCTCACCTTGGATGAGATCTCCCCCTCCTCTTCTTCTGGGGAGAGGGTCAAAGGTGGGGAGCCAGAGGGGCAAGAGAAGGAGCCTCTGGAAGGGCCCATGCCCCCCTCCGGTGAGGATGCAAGGTCCTCGGGAGGTGGGGCGGGTCTGGACACTGGGAATGGGAATGACAAGGGTGGTGCGAAGGGGGAGGCGGTGGTGACTAATAAGATGGACACGACTGTCTCTCTCAAAAGAAATCATGCCACCTTAGGGGGTAGCCCCGGGAGGGGTAAGAAGAAGAAGGGGAAAAAAATGGAAGGAAGAAGGCCGTCTAACTTAATCACTCTGTATGGCGGCACTCACTCCGCTGACGCTGGTGACCATTAATGTCGCCAGTATTAAATCGGATGCGGCTAGGTTTGCAGCCTTTGATTTTCTCAGCCGGGTTGAAGCTGACATTTTATTTTTGCAAGAGACTAGGCTGCTAGATTTGGCGGCTGTATATAAAGAAAAAAAGGAGTGGAGGTGTGGTCCATCATATTGGTCTCTTGCGGCTGAGCCGTATAGCGGAGTGGCAGTTCTTTTTACCGCACTAGTAGAAAGCCGACGAGTGATTGAGTTAGAAATGGGGAGGTGTTTGATTTTAGATGTCCTCATGAAGGGTCAAGAGCTTCGTCTGATAAACATCTATGGTCCCCAAACCAAGCGGGATCGGAATCGTCCCTTTATGAGGATTAAACCTTTCCTTTTTACGAGTCGGCAGGTGGTCTTTGGCGGGGACTTTAATACAGTCACAAGGTCCCAAGACTGGGGAGGCGCCAGAGACCGGCTGGCTTATTATAGTGTATCCCTGAATAGCATAGCTAGCGAGGCTCGCCTGGTGGATGTCCACATTAGGCACACCCCAGGCCACGGGGGTTTCACTTATTTTAGAGGTAGTCAGATTAGGTCCAGAATAGACAGGTTTTATTTAACCCCTTAAGGACACAGCCTTTTTACACCTTAGGACCAGGCCATTTTTTGCAAAT
Source organism: Bufo bufo (assembly GCF_905171765.1). Classification (NCBI taxonomy): domain Eukaryota; kingdom Metazoa; phylum Chordata; class Amphibia; order Anura; family Bufonidae; genus Bufo; species Bufo bufo. The sequence continues at coordinate 812,522,224 of NC_053389.1, forward strand.
ATGACCAGAGTCCCTTTAAGTGCTGATAACTTTAAAACACTTTGACTTATCCAGGCCGTTCTGAGATTGTTTTTTCGTCACATATTGTACTTCATGACAGTGGTAAAATGAAGTCAAAAAATTATTTTTTTTTGCACCAAAAAATACCTAATTTAACAAAAATTTGGAAAAATTTAGCAAATTTCAAAGTTTCAGTTTCTCTACTTCTGTAATACATAGTAATACCCCCAAAAATTCTGATGACTTTACATTCCCCATATGTCTACCTCATGTTAGAATTGTTTTGGGAATGATATTTTATTTTTTGGGGATGTTATAAGGCTTAGAAGTTTAGAAGCAAATCTTGAAATTTTTCAGAAATTTACAAAAACTAAATTTTTAGGGACCAGTTCAGGTCTGAAGTCACTTTGCGAGGCTTACATAATAGAAACCACCCAAAAATCACCCCATCTAAGAAACTACACCCCTCAAGGTATTCAAAACTGATTTTACATACGTCGTTAACCCTTTAGGTGTTGCACAAGAGTTATTGGCAAATGGGGATGAAATTTGAGAATTTCATTTTTTTGTCTAATTTTCCATTTTAACCCATTTTTTCCACTAACAAAGCAAGGGTTAACAGCCAAACAAGACTGTATCTTTATTGCCCTGACTCTGCCGTTTACAGAAACACCAAATATGTGGCCGTAAACTACTGTACGGCCACACAGCGGGGCGTAGAGTGAAAGGTGCGCCGTTTGGTTTTTGGAGGGCTGATTTTTATGGACTGGTTTATTTACACCATGTCCCATTTGAAGCCCCCCTGATGCACCCCTAGAGTAGAAACTCCCTAAAAGTGACCCCATCTAAGAAACTACACCCCTCAAGGTATTCAAAACTGATTTTACATACGTCGTTAACCCTTTAGGTGTTGCACAAGAGTTATTGGCAAATGGGGATGAAATTTGAAAATTTCATTTTTTTGCCTTATTTTCCATTTTAACCCATTTTTTCCACTAACAAAGCAAGGGTTAACAGCCAAACAAGACTGTATCTTTATTGCCCTGACTCTGCCGTTTACAGAAACACCAAATATGTGGCCGTAAACTACTGTACGGCCACACAGCGGGGCGTAGAGTGAAAGGTGCGCCGTTTGGTTTTTGGAGGGCTGATTTTTATGGACTGGTTTATTTACACCATGTCCCATTTGAAGCCCCCCTGATGCACCCCTAGAGTAGAAACTCCCTAAAAGTGACCCCATCTAAGAAACTACACCCCTCAAGGTATTCAAAACTGATTTTACATACGTCGTTAACCCTTTAGGTGTTGCACAAGAGTTATTGGCAAATGGGGATGAAATTTGAAAATTTCATTTTTTGCCTTATTTTCCATTTTAACCCATTTTTTCCACTAACAAAGCAAGGGTTAACAGCCAAACAAGACTGTATCTTTATTGCCCTGACTCTGCCGTTTACAGAAACACCCAATATGTGGCCGTAAACTAATGTACGGCCACACAGCGGGGCGTAGAGTGAAAGGTGCGCCGTTTGGTTTTTGGAGGGCTGATTTTTATGGACCGGTTTATTTACACTGTGTCCTGTTTCAACCCCTCTGATGCACCCCTGGAGTAGAAACTCCCTAAAAGTGACCCCATTTTGGAAACTACGGGATAAGGTGGCATTTTTTTGGGGACTATTTTTAGGGTAAATATGATTTTTGGTTGCTCTATATTACATTTTTGTGAGGCAAGGTTACCAAAAATTTTAATTCTGAAATTTCATCTCCATTTGCCATTAACTGTTGAGGAACACCTAAAGGGTTAATAAAGTTTGTATAATCAGTTTTGAATACCTTGAGGGGTGTAGTTTCTTAGATGGGGTCAGTTTTGGGGAGTTTTTACTCTAGAGTGCATCAGGGGGGCTTCAAAAGGGACATGGTGTCAATAAAAAAGGCCATCAAAATCGGCCTTCCAGAAACCATGTCGGTCCTTTCCTTTTGCGGCCTCCCTTTTACTGATACAGCAGTTTACGACCACAAATGTGGTGTTTCTGTAAACTGCAGTATCAGGGTAATAAATATTAAGTTTTGTTTGGTTGTTAACCCTTGTTTTGTTACCGGAAAAAACGGATTGAAATGGAAAAGTGCCAAAAATAGCGGTTTTGGCACCGTTTTTTTTTTTTTTTTAACCGTGTTAATCTGGGGGGTTAGGTCATGGGATATTTTTATAGAGGAGATTCTTACGGACGCGGCAATACCTAATAAGTCTACTTTTTTTACAATTATTTAGGTTTTTGACTATATTATCTTTTTTGATACAAATCTTTTTTTTGGGTATCTCTAAAGTCTAAGGGTCATTTTATTTTTATTTTTTTTATCCAATTATCTCATGTGGGGGCTCATTTTTTGCGGGAGGAGCGGACGGTTTTATTGGCACTATTTTGGGGGCTATATGACTTTTTGATCGCTTGCTATTAAACTTTTTATTATGTAAGGTGACAAAAAAAAACTTTTTTTGCACCTTTTTTTTTTTTTTTTTCTTGACCGTGTTAATCTGGGGGGGTTGGTCATGGGGTAGTTTTATAGAGGAGATTATTACCGACGCGGCGATACCTAATATGTCTACTTTTAATAAATTATTTTAGTTTTTTTGTGTGTCTCAGGTCTGAGAACCATTTTTTTTTATCCGATGTCAGTGCTAAATTGGGATATAAATTTAGTACTCCATGGAAGTGTGATACTCCCTGAAGCAACCGTCAATGCAGAGGCCCGGATGATCGGGGCACGTGTCGCACTGAGTAGTCGTGTCCTTCCGTATCCCCCTCCTGCGACACACTCTGCACTTTTTTTGGGTTCGTCCCTTCTTTCCAGTATGGGGGACCACACCTGGAAAGTGTTGGCCAGGGACGATCCGGGCACCTACAGTTCCCGAGGTACTCCGGCCTGCTCTTTCCCGGTCCGAAAAGATCAGGGCCTTGAGGACTGCCTCATAGAACTGGAGGAATGTCCCTGTGCTGCCAGCGCTTCGGGATAGTACAAAAGAGTTGTACATGGCAACCTGCACCAAGTAGACCGCAACTTTTTTGTACCATGCCCGGGTTTTGCGCATGGCATTATATGGCTTGAGGACTTGATCCGAGAGATCAACTCCTCCCATATACCGATTGTAGGCGACGATACAATCGGGCTTGAGGACCGTTGCCGCGGTACCTCGCACAGGGACAGGGGTGATGCCGTTACCATGAATTGTGGACAGCATAAGGACATCCCTCTTGTCCTTATACCTGACCAGCAACAGGTTTCCAGTGGTAAGGGCACGGGTCTCACCCCTGGGGATAGGTACCTGGAGGGGGTGGGCAGGGAGGCCGCGTTGATTTTTCCGCACGGTCCCACAAGCGGACGTGGATCTGGCGGCAAGGGACTGGAACAAGGGGATACTGGTATAAAAGTTATCCACGTAAAGGTGGTAACCCTTATCCAGCAGTGGGTACATAAGGTCCCACACAAGTTTCCCGGTAACACCCAGAGTGGGGGGACATTCTGGGGGTTGAATCCGGGAATCTCGCCCCTCGTACACACGAAATTTGTAAGTGTACCCTGAGGTACTCTCACAAATTTTGTATAGCTTCACGCCATACCTCGCCCGCTTGGAGGGCACATACTGGCGGAAAATGAGTCTCCCCTTGAACGCAATGAGAGACTCATCAACCGCGACCTCCCTTCCAGGTACATAGGCCTCCATGAATTTGGCCCCAAAGTGATCGATGACCGGCCGTATCTTATACAGACGGTCATGGGCAGGATCACCTCGGGGGGGACATGCTGCATTATCGGAATAATGCAGACATTTCCGGATGGCCTCAAACCGGGAGCGTGTCATGGCTGTACTGTAAAGTGGGGCCTGGTATAGGACGTCCCCACTCCAGTACAGCCTGACACTGGGTTTTTTGACCAGGCCCATATGCAGCACGAGGCCCCAAAATATCCTCATTTCGGCTGCACTGACCGGCGTCCAGCCACCGGGCCTGGCCAAAAAGGAGCCCGGGTGTTGAGCGACGAACTGTTGGGCGTACAGATTCGTCTGCTCCACCATCAGATTTACCAGTGGGTCACTGAAAAAATGACAAAAAAAGTCATATTCAGTGTAGCCCACTGTGGAAATCTGGATTCCTGATTGGCCTACAAAATCAGGAATCACGGGCTCGTATCGCTCTGGGCTACACCAGACAAGTTCACCGGAAGGGGGCTCCGGTGGATTTAACTGGTGGGCCGGGAAACCAGTACGAGCCCCAGAGCTGCTCGTACTAGTGTGGGCCACAGGGTCCCTAACATGGCGGTCCCCTTGCTCCGCCTGGCGGCGTCTCCGCCGCCTTGGGGGCTCATCATCATCGCTAGATGATGAGGAGGATGCGGATGACAACAGGAATGTGGGGTCATCCTCATCCTCACTGGGACTCTCGGAGTCGGAGGCAAGCTGGGCGTATGCCTCCTCGGCCGAGAACGTCCGGCGGGCCATAGGGGAGTGTGTGTCTGCGTGTATATGTGCGTGTGTGTAACTCTTTATTTTGTGTGCGTGTGTGTGGGGGCACGGGTGTTCACGAACTCACCCTAAAACTAACAGAAAAAAAATAAAATAAACTAACTAAAAAAAGGGCAAAAAATGTGGGGGAAAAAAATCAAAACCGCTGATCAACTGTCCGAAGTTGATCAGCGGTGGGGTGTGCGATGCGCTAACAGTGGCCGGACACTAAGTGCCGGCCACAATCAGCGTACAAAAAAAAAAAAAAAAAAATGCACCCCAAAAAAGGTGGGGGGGGGGGGGAGGGGACAAGTGGCAGCACCCCTGGGGGGGTCTAGGGTCACACAGCTGTGCTGTGGACCCCAGACACCCTAACTTAGGGTGATGCAATCAAAGTAAGAAAAGTTCAGAAACTAACTTTCCCTTTTTTTTCCCTGCCTAAAACAAACTTTCCCTATGCTGTCCCTATGTACCTGATGGGGGGTGCTGGGGCACAGATCGGGTCCTGGGGGCACAGATCGGGTCCTGGGGGTGCTGGCAACGATGGTGGGCACACGTGCAGGCAGCTCCTCTCTCCTCCGGCTCCGGAACACAAAAGGAGGAGGAGAGGAGCGCCTGCCTCTTTTGAATTTGGCGCCGGACCGCCCACAGACCAATCGGAAAGCGATCCTAAGTGGTGATGTCACCATCACCACTCAGGATCGCTGGATGGTGATTGGTGGGGTGAAATCACACCACCATCACCATCCTGTTCCGGGTTATCGGGTCTTCAGAGACCCGAACAACCCGGAAACGCAGAAAACCGCAGGTCTGAATTGACCTGCGGTTTTCTGCGATCGCATACATGGGGGGGTCACCGGACCCCCCGGCGCATTTGCCCCAAGTGCCTGCTCAATGATTTGAGCAGGCACGGGGTTCCGATCACCGCCCGCCGCCCGGCGGTGATCGAAAATACACAGGGCGTACATGTACGCCCTGTGTCCTTAAGTACCAGGGCACAAGGGCGTACCTGTACGCCCTATGTCCTTAAGAGGTTAAAGGAGGAGACTACTTTTTCACCTTTAGAGGTGATAGAGGTGGAATTCTCTGATCACTGTCTAATCATGTTCTCTTTAAATGTTGCAGAATCCCTCCAAATGGGAAGAGGCTATTGGAAGCTAAATTCAGCCCTCCTGGAGGAAGCAGAGGTGAGACAATCCTTTGAGGACTTCCTTCAGAGTTAGGTAGAGTTGCTGGATCTTTGTGACACTAAGTCTGAGTGGTGTGAGATATTCAAAGATCGGGTGGCAAAGTTCTTCTGCTAGCTCTCGAGCCTCAGGTTCCTGGACAGGTACCGCCTGTATCAGGGTCTGAGGAGGAAACTCGAACAACTGGTCTCGACTGGAGGTAGCCGAGAAGATATCTTCAGGGTGAAATCTTTGCTTAGGAGGTGCCAGTATGATAGGCACACATATTTGGTTTTTGAGAGGGATTTCGGGAAGTAAGATGTCAGTGAAAAGTAAGCTAGTGACAGGACTGGTCGATGGTACGGGATCTCTGGATAGGTCCAGATCAGGGATTTTGGAAATCGTCAAGTCCTTCTACTCGTGCCTCTTGAGGAAGAAGGATCTGAATCAGGACAGGATTTCGGCTTTCCTGGCTGAAACCATCCCTGATTCAAGAGTAGACCGCTCTCTTGGCGTTTTGATAGAAGAAATCAGAGAAGAGGAAGTCATCCTGGCGATCGAAGGGCTTGCCCTAAAGAAGTCGCCAGGCCCGGATGGCTTAACATCCGAGTTTTATAAGACCTTTAAGGACTCCTTGGTTCCCCTCTTGACTAAGGTATTCAATGAGTGCCTATCCTCCGGTGCTCTGCCGAGGTCAATGAGGAGGTCAGCTCTGATCCATATATCAAAGGGTAAAGATCCGAACCGTATTGAGAATTTTCGTCCCATAGCGCTTCTCAATACGGACAGAAAGATTCTGGTCAAGATACTGTTTAATCGCTTGGTGCAGTTTGCGCCTCGGCTACTTTCGGAGACCCAACATTGCTCAGTTCCAGGCCAAAGAACATTTAGTGCTGTGCTCGGTGTCCAAGAGGCAGTGGAAAGGAGTAGGGCGAGTAACTGGAAGGGGTACATGCTGGCCTTAGATCAGGCAAAGGCTTTTGATCGGGTTAACCACGAGCACCTCTGGGCAGTCCTTCTGAAATATGGACTGCCGGGAGGGTTTGTCGATTGGTTAAAGATCTTGTATGCAGGGGTAGAGAGTTTCCCGCTGGTGAACGGTTGGTCTGGCAGCTCTTTTGAAGTTGGGTCTGGAGTCCGCCAGGGTTGTCCATTGAGCCCGCTCTTATACGTGTTTGCGATTGATTCTTTTATTAGGAGGATTGATCGAGGACCGTTAGCGGGAGTCAGGATTAGTCTGGAGAAGCCAGAAGTCACTCTGATGGTGGTAGCGTATGCCGATGACGTCACTGTTTTCGTGTCCTCGGGAGGGGAGGTGGAATACGTGATGTCGGAGGTAGAACGCTACTCGGAAGTCTCCGGGTCCGTGATTAACCAGGATAAGTGTGAGAGTCTCTGGCTGGGAGGGGGTGATCCATTTTTATTATACCACCCAAAATTGGGACAGCAGGCTCAAGATCGCCGCTCAGAAGGTTGACCAGTTGAAGGGTTGGTCTTTGACCCTCAGGGAAAGGGTGAACCTGATCAAGACTTACCTTCTCTCTTTGCTTATCTATTTGGCCAGTGTATGTGTTTTGCCAGAGCCTCTCTGGACTCGGGTTTACAGTCTGTTCTTTCAACTGTTATGGGGGAATAGGCTGAACCTAGTCAAGAGAGAGGTGACATACCGTACGGGGAGATTAGGGGGGTTGGGTATGGTCAACCCAGTGGTGTTTCCTGTGAACACCTTTGTTAAGATCAACCTGGCAAACCTCTGGAAAGAGAGGGCTCCTCCGTGGGTAGTCTCTTGCAGGGGTTGGTTTCGGCTTTTCTTCCAGGAGTGGGAGACAGGAGGGCAAGTGAAGGATTTGCGTACACCTCACGGATATCTTCCGGCTTATGTCACCCCGATTCTGAAGGTGATCCGCCAGTGGGGTTTGGGAGTGAGGTAAATCAAGACCCAGTCAAGGAGATCCCTTGACGAGAGGGTCTTGTTGACCCACTTCCGGAAGCCCCTGGCCCTTAAAGATTGCCCAAGCCGGGATCTAGACAAGGGGTTACAGTTGTTAAATTCGGCAAGGATCCCCTTGAAGTTTTGGGACTTGGCTTGGCGCTGCTTTCACGGGAAGCTGTATGTAAGGGACAACTTGAAGTACAGGAACTCTGATGAAAGGGGTTGTCCCCGGGAGGAGTGTGGCGACATACTAGAAAGTATGGAGCACTTCCTGCTTCAGTGTCCCTTTAATACAGAGGTATACAAACGGGTGGGTGCATCCATTGGCTGGCCTAGGCTAGCCAACCTCTCCTATGCGGAATGGGCTTATGGAGCATTCAAAGGTTTGGGATGAAGGGACCCATGCACAGCTTTTATAGTTAGCATAGTGATCAGGTACTTCACATGGAACGCACAGTGTTTAGTTTCAACCCAGCAGAAAGTTCTCCCTGTGGAAGAGGTGTGTAGGAACATTCTAGGTGACCTGGCGAAGGTTCGCTCTCTTGAGTGCGAGAAGGTGGGTACGGATGGGGTCTCTTACCTCTGGAGAGGCTTCACCTTTGATGTGCCTTGGCCTCAGTAGCACTTTTCCTGGTGTTGGGCTGAGGCTTTCACATTAGGTTTTTGTTTTGTATTTAAGATGAGTTTTTGAAGAAAGGTTTGCAAATGACTGAACTTGGGCCTTCGGGTGGATTTAATATTGGTTTGTATAGATTGATATGGTTGTTATAAGATGTATATATCGTATGATAGGGTAAGTGGGGTGTAGTTAGGTTGGGTGGGATGGGGTGGGGGGGCCAGTTCATATTTTTGTGTGGGGAGGCCTGCATCCAGCCCTAGACTATGCGGACATAGGAGGACATGAGGCGAGGGGCTGGGTGTGGGTGGTGGAGGAAGGGCTGGCCTCATGGAGGGACAAGAGGCGGAGGTTGGCCCTGGGTGAAGGTGATTGGATAGATAGATTGGTAGGGTTAGTATAGGTTTGTGTTTTCTCACATATGTGTGTAATATAAAAAATATAAAAATAATAATATATAAAAAATATATATAAAAAAAAATGTAAAATTAAAAATAAAATAAAAAAATTATTATAGTTATTTCATATTTCTATTATGATTATTTTATTATTTTTTATTGCAAGAAGTTGTAATTTATTTTCTGTTCTGAGAAATTTGTATAAATTTGTATATAGTCGGGGCTCAGCCGGATCGGATGTTTACGTTAGGCTAGGTTTCATTTTCTCCATTTTTTTTTTTTTAGTAGTTATGAATGAGATAGTATGCATGTAGCTGGGCCAGTAGGGTAAGTGTATATACTTTATACCTTGTTTTATATCTTGTTTGGAAATGTTATGGCAACGTTTTTCTATTTTTGTATAAAATTAAAAAGAGTTCCTCAGTATCTGCTGTTATTCTGTAGATATAGACAATGCACAGTACAACTTCTGAGATCTTTTATTGCTGGGTCTAGTTTATTTTCAGTATCTTTATTATCAGACTCATGGCACACCCGGCAATGAAAATACAGATTCGGGAATTCATGAAGGTCTCGGTTAGCAGGTGGTCAAGGATGTAGCTCTGAAAGAAAATGACAGCGGTAAAATATGTGACCCCTTCCCCTCCTTGATGTCTACTGGGCCATTGAAGGCTAAAATCATATGTTTGTGTGTACCTGGAAGCAGTGGGAGAGGCAGCCATTTGTACGATGGGAGTACCCTACGGTGTTCAGAGCTTCCCGGACGTAGTCATCACTGGTCTTCACTAGAATGTTGGAGCTTATATTGCGGGTCATGTTGGTGGACACAAAATGTGGCAGAACAGACTGAGGAGACAGAGCGTAGCCATCAATTTATTTAGCTTCTCTCTAATACACTGTATATAAATTATAGGGACTATGCTTCCTTCGGATTGGCTAATATGACTATATCACGTCTTGTGCTCGGATCGACTATCAGAACAGCCGTGGCCTAAGCGTAGCAGTAGAGTAGTGGCGGAACTGCTGTAAAGGGTAGCCTAAAGGGGGCCGCCCCATGGGAAGGATGAAAAAAGGGGTAGGGTGGGAGGGGCACACGCTGTCGAGCCGGAACTAGTGGAGGAAGCCGCCGGGGGGGAAGAGCACGGAGGTGCCTTAAATAGTAAGAGCAGGAGCCTCCCCTCCCACAAATACGGCAACTACGTTGCCTACACTTGTGCTCGGATCGACTATCAGAACAGCCGTGGCCTAAGCGTAGCAGTAGAGTAGTGGCGGAACTGCTGTAAAGGGTAGCCTAAAGGGGCCAAAAATACAAGACACAGTAATGTGAACAAAATACTGTATTGACACATATTACAGTAACAAATTACGGAAAGCTAAAGACATCTCGCGTTTAGGGTTGGGGATGTAGCGAGTGTAGCACAATGACTTCCAACGCCCTAATCTCTTTATAATGTGCCCCGGTACATTGTTTTTAGAGGCGGCTGATGCTGCGCCTATCCGGAATGAATGGCCGGTGATGCTCGATGGATCCACGCCTACTCCTGGCAATAAGGCGCGGATGAACCTAAGGAAGGTCTGTATAGAGAGTGGGCCGGAGTCGTAAGCCAACAATGGGGAATGAGGTGCGTCGGGTTTGACCAGTGCCAACCATACATTAAACACTGCGACCGGGCACCATGCATTACCTGTGGGAAAATACTTAACCTTGGTGGCCTCGCCAGGTCTGGTCGTCTTGGTATGATAAAGTGTGAGCACATAGTGGGAGCCTGAGTGTTGTAAATGTTGTTTCTGTATGAAGGAACGGCGGGAAACGGGGCACGTAAATTCCCCGGGTCGTAGGAAGCCGTAGAAGCATAGATACAGGGCGGTCTTAACTAAGGCGCTAGTCCTAACTCCGAAGGGGTTGGTATCTAGGATGGCCGCTAAGGATTTAAACATGTCCCCAGAGAAGGGTCTCCTGGAAATTGTGCTAACGGCTGCTGAATTCTGGATGCCCTTGAGGATCGTTTTAACAGGGTGAGCGGAGAATAGCGAGGGTCTATCTGGGTAGGTGATGTGCCAGTAGTGTTGTATACCGGCTAAGTATGACTTGATCGTGCCGTGTGCTAGTTTGAGGTCTGAGTGGCAAAAAGCTATAAACGCGAGTAAATACGTGATATCGTCCATGGCCAGCTGTGGACACTTGATCTGGAATCTAGAAAAATGGGACCACGCCGTCTTGTATGTCCTAGCCGTGTTCTCGGACAAGGACCTCTGCATGAGGAGCCTGGCTGTGGCCAGGTGCGTGTTCAAGGCATGACTAACAGGTTGTGCGATGGTGTAGGGGTTGGTACGGGGTCCGCCTCTGGTGAAATCTGAAAGAAAAATTGCAGTTTACCTCTAGATAGAGCATCTGCTGCCACGTTTACCTTGCCAGGAATATGTGCACATTCAAAATGAAACTGGTACTGTAGAGCCAACCAGATAAACTGTCTCATGAAGGCCATGATTTCACTGGAGTCTGACCTACCCTTATTGATCAGTGCAGCCAGACCTTCATTATCGGTCAGAATCAGCACTGTGCTCTTGCGCCAGTGAGCTCCCCACGCCTGTGCTGCAGCGACAATGGGGTAAATCTCGAACAACGAGGATGACTGAGAAAACCCAGGTATGGAAGCAACCTCGGGTGGCCAAGCACTGGCCATCCAGTGGTTGCCGTAGATGGCGGCGAAGCCCAGAGCTGATGAAGCATCGGCGTGGAGGACGGGGGAGTGGCTGGACACTGAGGGACTAAACAATGAAATACCATTCCAGTTGGAAAGGAACCGGTCCCACATCACTAGATCGGCCAGAGCTTGTTGATCTAGCCTCACCTGGCTATCTTGGTCGGTGGCTGATGGAAGAAGGCTAAGGAGTCTGGAGATGAAAGTCCTGCCCTGCGGGATGATCCTCATGGCATAATTGAGCATGCCGAGCAGACTTTGGAGCTCCGCTCTGGAACAAATGCCTGCGCAAGCGAACTTATGGATTTTATCTCTGATCCTATGTAGTTTGTCCGGAGGCAAACTAGCTTGCAACGTAACGGTGTCTAATTGGATACCTAAAAAGGTCAAACTGGTGTGGGGGCCCTCAAGCTTATGATTCACTACTGGAACTCCGAGTTTGCTGAACACTTCGATCAAAACTCCTAGATCACCTGGAGGCCGTGCCGGAGGTTCGATCAGCAGAAAGTCGTCTAGATAGTGGATGACGTGATGGGCACTGAAGGTGTGCTCCAGGATCCAGTGTAGACTACTGGCAAACTGATCGAACAGCCAAGGGCTTGATTTGGAGCCGAAAGTGAGACAGTTAGCGAAGTAATACAGCCCGTCCCACCTGACGCCATGCCACTGCCATAGTTGGGGATGAATGGGCAGCAATTTAAAAGCGTCGGTGATATCTGCTTTTGACAGCCACGTGTGCTGCCCCAAAGACAGTATGACCTGAATTGCCTCGTCTATGGACGCATATTTCATGCCGAACTCCTCGGAGGGAATGAGAGCATTGAGGCTAGGCACGTCGGAAGAATGTGGAGCTGACAGGTCGTAAATCAGGCGTCTTTTATTGGAGAATTTGCCAACAACCATGCCTATCGGACTAATTCTCCAGCAATCGAAAGGGGGCTGGCGCATAGGACCTATCAGGTAGCCCTTTACCACCTCTGCTTGAATGAGGCCACTGACTGCCTCAGGGTTCCTGACGGCACACAGTAAATTCCTACATTCGTACGTGGTCTGTGGTAGGGATATCTGGCCTGTGTGGAAACCTACGGTGAAACCGTTTAGGAGGAACCTCACCCACTGCTGGTCAGGATGATCAGCCAGGAATGTGGCTAGCGTGTCAACGTGCACCCTGCCTAGTCATGCCGGGTGAAGGCTTTTCTGAGGGCACTCTGTCTTGGGGTGGGCCCTAAAACAGCTGGTGCATAAATGCAGCAACCGGCATTGGCTGTAGAAGCACCCTGTGTGATTGAAGTTGTTGCAAACTTGCGATTTGCCTAGGTACTTGATAGGCCTGCCTAATTTATCGACCCCTGTGGCGGATTTGGGCATGACGCTATCGGGTGCCTGCCTAGTCTGGGAGCTGCCTGACGGAGGATTGCTGGAGGCGCACCACTCTGCGGTGTGGGAGTGTGCGCTGCAGGTGGAACAAGCGGGGGCTCTCAAGCCAGCAAAATGGCGGCAGAAAAGCTTGGTGTCGGTCACTGCCCAGTCGACGGTGTGCTGGAACTGTGTGAGCAAGGCTGCTGCCCTTGCAGAAAAAGACCTATGGTACTCGTAGAAGGCCGTGCCCCCGTATTTGTGGCCTAGGTCTACTACTTTATAGAGGTATAGGTCAAATTCTTCACGGCGACTGGGCGACACGGAACAGATGACGTCCCGGTATAGGCTAAACGCCAGCACAAGCTCAGTAATACTGAGTTTGCGGTTTAGCCTGATGTCCCGTGACTTGAGGATGACAGACACCTCCCCGCAGGCGATGGTCTTATTGTCGGGTACCTCGTGTGTAGCGATAAGCAGGCAGGCTAAATTAACATCCTTACCGTCTAGAATATCCTGCCTAACGTTGGCCGGAATGAAATGCGGTGGTGCGACATTAGGGAAGTTGGGGGGGGGGGGTAGCCGCAGACGTGGAGGGGACTGATGGAGACGTGAGTGTAGGGGCGCCAGCGCTGGAGGTGGAAGCCCTGTTTTGAATTTCCTCTAGTCTGGTTTGGAAGCCGGACATGGAGGACGCCATGTTATTAATTGCCGCATGTAACTGGGTGATGGAAGTCTGTATGGTATTGGGCGTCAGTAACTCTTGACTGAAGCCTGGTTCGGACTGTAGCAAACGAAAAAGTTCGGCCTTCCTAGCGGATGCAGGGAAGGGAATTCCTCTGCGTAACAGTTCCGTAGTTATCCTGGAGATGGTCCAAGACCTTAGGGAGGGGGTCATGCCTCTTTCAGACTGTACGTCCCCGCTGGCTTGGGATGACGCAGATGCAGTCGGAACTTGGTTGTGTGGCAGCTCCATCTAGAATACATGAAAAGCATGACACGAAGGCTAGCTACACGTGACGATTGCCTGTACCATGCACCCTGGTGGACTAATTAGGGAAGAAAGACTAACCGTGCAAGCTGTGCCTGAGGGGAAATAACCACTCGTGTACCCTAACACCCCCTGCCACCTTGTGAACCCCGGGACGGGGCGTGTACAGCCATGACTGCTGATGTCCGTGGGGGCCCACAACTCCGTGTAAGAGGGTTATAGTGGATGCGTGTGAGACAGGAGACCTGTACGCTCGTACGGTGAGCCTTACCAAGCTGCGACTAAACTGGCGCCTGTAGTCGTGACAGGACTTGCGTCGTCTCTGAAGACGTGACAGAGTAACGTATGCCTGAAGTCGTGACAGGACTTGACCGAGTCTGAAGACGTGACAGACCTGACGATTTGCCTGAGGACGTGACAGGTCTTACGTTGAGTCTGAAGACGTGACAGAACTGGCAAATGCTGAAACGTGACGGATTTGGCGTGAGAGTCTGAGCACGTGTCAGAAGTGGGCCAGCTGCGATATGCCGTGACTATCGACTGAGTCTGCGGACGTGACCGACCTGCCGCGGCTGAACGTGCCGGGACTGCGTGTGGGTCTGAGGACGTGACAGACCTGCCGCGGCTGAACGTGCCGGGACTGCGTGTGAAACTGAGGACGTGGGGAGAAACCCCCCCTCTTTTTTTTTTTTTTTTTCCTTTTTTTTTATTTTTTATAAATACATGTGTTTTTTTTTTTCTCTTTTTTTCCATGGCTGTACATGAACCCCTGGTGGGGAGTGTTACCCCTGGTGAGAAGAGAGCGAGGAAGAGAGGTGAGAGACAGGGGGGAGAGCAAACCAAATAAATTCCCTTTACCGGATCCTGATGGACGAAGTATGTGACTACCTGACTGAACGAAAGAGAGCACCAGGTCAGCTTTGGAAAAAAATAAAAAATAAAACTAAATAAAAAAAGCCTGACCTAACTATATTACTGAATCTACCTGCACCAGGGTTTGTAGGAGTATGATACTCAGACCGTACGAGCCTTTGAAGCCTGAGATGACACCTGTTTATGGAAAAAGCATCAATGATATAGCCAGTACTGACAACTGAATGCCCGTAATCGGACGTCTAGATAAGTATGTGCGCCCGTACGCTGCGCACGCGCGGGGTGCGCGGTACCAGTAGCTGAAAAACGACGAATGCCCAGCGTGAGTATGCTTTGAATTGCATACTGTCCGGACTGTGGTATCAAGAACGGTACGGCTGGCGACACAGAAGCTGCGGTGCGCCGAACAGATGAAACGGAATGTGGCGATATGGTGCCGTGTGCGCCATGTGTACATGATGTCTGACCCCCGACTGTGCACACGTGGTGGAGGGACCGGGCACCCTGTGACTGCGTGGGTACTATAACCCGGGGGGGTATGATATCCGGTAGCGCGCTGGGGCTATCACGGGAGCGACGCCTGAGGCAGTAGTCTGGGAAGTGCGTGGTGGGCCATTAGAAGACGGCGATAGCGAAGCCGACAGCACCCTCCTGCGGTCCGGGACGTGTACTAGATAAGTGGTACCGTCGCTAGGAGGAAGCTGTCGGCTGTATGCGCCCGTTAGCATGGCTGCCCGGCGAGGAGAGGTGCGGCTGCCGAGGCGACCGCCGCCTGAACGTGGGCCGGGAGACCAGGCGCATGCGCCCGTTACCTGTGCCGGGATGCCTGCCGGACGGGAGCGGCTGAAGGTGCGGTGATGAGCGCTGCTGCAGGTGGGGAGATGAGCGATGCTGTACGCAGGACGACGGCCGTCGGACGCGATTCACCACGTGACCCGGAAGTGACGCACACGCTGTCGAGCCGGAACTAGTGGAGGAAGCCGCCGGGGGGGAAGAGCACGGAGGTGCCTTAAATAGTAAGAGCGGGAGCCTCCCCTCCCACAAATACGGCAACTACGTTGCCTACACTTATACTCCAATTATATCCAAAGCTGCAGTCATCATTCTGCTGTTATATCAGGTATTATGATTAAGTCACCTCCAGAGCTGTATTTACTATTTGGCGGTTCTGTGACCTCATATGTTAGTCACATCTAGAGCTGCATTCATGTACGATAGAGGCCATCTGATAACACGAGATCAAGGTCATGCCTTGCTCCGACTTTCATTATAGTAAGCGTGACTGATGGCTGATGAGGATGCGGTAATGCTGTGGAGGTAATACTGGTACCTGAACTGTAATCCCATCAGATCTGTACTCGTAGTAGAGGGAGCGGGAGAAAAAGTCCATGAAAACCTAAAAACGAGACAATGTGGTGGTGAGATGATGAGAGCGATAACATCACACAGGTTCTATCTACAACTGATAACAGATAACACGACAAGACACAATGTCACCCATAAACCGGCTATTGCAAGAGGATACTAGGGGCAACCGTTATAGTGAGAGTCTTGATGGTAGTTATCATAATAGTGGTGGTAGGTGTGATGATGGTGTTTATTAAAAGTTGATCAAGCTCACACTAAACAGTATCTGCTGCAAGACACGACCCTCCAAATCCAAGTGCTGCACAGTTCTGAGCCCGGTTACATTACTTCCAATCAGTGGCGTACCAAGGGGGGGGGGGGGCGGCCCGCCCCGGGTGCCACTCACAAGTGGGGTGCCAGTGGCGTAGGGATCGCCATAGCAGCCATAGCAATGGCTATGGGGCCCTACGCCACTGGGGGCCCGCCGCGACTGAGGATAAAAAAGACACAAACAAACAAAGGGTTCGCCCCGGGTGCCAAATGCTCTAGGTACGCCCCTGCTTCCAATGGGTCCAGTAGAGGGTAATCAAGAATGGGCATAGTAAGAAGAAATTAAGGGAGGCAAAGGTAGATGCAAATCAAGATGCCTGACTGGTATGGAGCTGTTGTCAGGAGTGGAGAATTGTTCCCATTTAGTGACCCAGATAATGTGAACTAATGAATCCAGAAAATGAAGAGCTAGACAATGTCACAGACAGTTCTATGCATAATCCACAGACAGGATTCGTTGTTGCCACCTTACATGTGCTGTGCCAAGAACCTCTTTCCCCTCAGATATCTCCACAGAAGGCAGTATGTATGATGATGGAAGAACAGGTCGCTAGCATATACACTGACTCCAGGTATGTTTCTGGAACTATTGGGAAAAGTAGAAACTGCCACTCGCTGATGAAGTAGCATAAGCTGCTGCTCTACTTCCTCCTCCTGTGATGGCAGTGTACTACTCCATAGCAGCAATACGGGAGGTGGATCTGGCATTGCTGGCCCAAATGCAGACCCATGCTTCTAATGAGGAAATTAATGAATGGAAGAAAAAAGATGAAATCTGGGCAGTAAGCAACAGACTTTGCATGCCCCGAGCCTTGTACCCCATGATGACCAATTTGACATATGGACCCACGCATGCTTCAGAGGAAGCAATAGTAAGTTTGGTACGTAATTCCTGGATTGTCCTGGGATTCAAGAAATTGCCATTAGGCCTGCCTGATCTGTACTTGTCATAACACTGCAAAGATGATAAAGGTTCCTCCTACGCACCTCCCAAATCATACCCTTTCCAGTGTCTGCAGATAGATTTCCTCTAAAGGTGGGTCAGTATGACTTTGTGATTGTCTGTGTGAATCTCTTCTCAGAGGGCCGGAAGCATGCCTGTCATCAAGGTGAATGCAAAGACGATGCCAAGAAGCTCCTCTCTGAAGTGGTATCTAAGTATAGGGTTCTAGCAACTATAGAAAATGATAGAGGTATGCATTTCACAGCAGAAGTATTGCAGGAAATACTAGGAGAATTGGGGATAGAACATGATCTACTTGTCTTGTTTGAAGCAACCGTTTGCTACCCGGCCATGATCCCTTGAGAAAGGTCTTTGACAGGACCGAAACGTTGGGACACATTACGGCCTACAAAGATATGTTATTTATGCTGATATTACTATGATGGCGCGACCAGTCATATATTGACAAACTTGTGAATATTTTTGTACTAATAATAAATTTGCAAAGCAAAAGACATTGGTGTGCCGTGGATTATCTCTATATAATTTACGACTGAAGTCCTCTGCGAGCACCCACCACTATATCAAGGTGTGCGGACTCCACAATTTCCCTCAATCAATGTCTGTCTAACCTGACTTGTGCCAGTGACACTGATCTATTTGTCTGCCTGATACCTGAATTCTGACCTACTTCTGTCTGCCCTGACCCTGGGTCTGTTCCTTGGATTTGCATGTACTCTGCCTGCCTGCCCTCAGTCTGGATCCATCCATATGCCTTGCCTGATCCCCTAGTGCTTTTCACTTGTGTCTCTGACCTCTGTGGGTCAGCTTCCAACTATACCAGGACTATTCCTAGAGGTAGCAGCCTGGTGGCTCCCCTGGAGTGAAGACCAGTTCCCTATATAGGGGTTAAATGGTGAAAACCAGGGAACCACCAGGATGACGATCTCAGGAATAGACTAAAATAAAACCAATTAGTTGGCACTGTGGTTCCACAATCATTGTCCTTATCAGTAGGCTCTTGAACCTTGCTTTGAAGGTCCCTTCCACTTCAACTAACTACTCCACACCTTGTTGATGGGGATATTCATGCTGTGCACCATTGTCTTATTGATTTACTTGTTTTATGGGTTTTTTCTGTACTATCAACAAAGTTACATTGACTAATCATGTTTATGTTTTTTTTCTTGAGGCCCATAAGGAATTATATGGAAACAGATCTGGAAGGGCTACAGCTCACTCTACCGAGGTACAAGCCAATCACCCCCACTCCCTTCACCCAGCACAACAGCAGGAGAACCCAAATATTATCAATACTTGTAGTATCTTTGTAGTGGTAGGGAGAATTAGAGATAAGTAGGGCAGGACAAGGTTCCAGAGCTCCCAGAGTCCCGCCATCAGGCTCTGCTGGTATGTTAGGAGTAGAATAAAACAGATGCAGGAACCTATGTCAATGCCAAAGAATGTCTTAGAGAGGACCTTTCACCTGGATATCCTTAATCTAATTATTATCCTAACTTATAGTGCGGCCCCCACTGATGTATTGGCACTTTTTTTTCTTCTAAATACATCAGGGAGAAGGAGCTCAAGTTCTCTCGAGAATCGCAGCCCCCTCTCCCGCAAGAACTTCACCTCCTTCTCCCTGGCTAAGAGTGGGGCACTCTGATTGGATGCGCTCGCAGCCAGTGAGAAGATAACCGCTCCCAGGAGAAATACGAGTCCACGATATAAGGCCCCGAGCCTATATATGTATAACTGAGTCGCCTCATTAGCATATGATGCGCCAAAAGATACGGGGACCGCAGCTGATGAACGGGGGGTTCTTTAGGGAAAAAAAAGTGCCAATACATCAGTGGGGGCCGCACTATAAGGTAGGATAATAATTAGATTAAGGATCCTCTTTAAGAGTTTGTCAAAAAGAGACTCCATCTTGTCCTGAACACACTTTTCCAAGCTTCTTAAGAACATTCCAAACACAGATTGTGGGAAGGGTTTAGTGGGGTACAAGAGTTGTTAAGATTGCTTGGGACTAAGACCCGGCAGACTCTGTCCACACATAATACCATAGGTTGCATTGTCCTGACATTAGGCTATCATGCATTGTTTCTTCAATCTAATTGGACCAGTGTCCTGGACCATAAAGACTTTATTGGACATGTGCTTACCTTCATGCATAGTTATGTCTAATCTGATTAGATCAGTGTCCTGGACCATAAAGACTTGATTGGACATGTGCTCACCTTCATGCATTGTTATCTGTAATCCGATTGGATCAGTGTCCTGGACCATAAATATTTATTGGGTTTGTGTTTTCTTCTTTATGTATAAACACTGAGAACGGGGAAACCTGGATTCTACTGTACACCAAATCTCTGCGTACTTAATGTCCCCTGGCTGGTGAATTGCCTAATTTTTGACAACTTCATTTCTATTAAAGGAGCCTACTCTAACACTTTGGTGATTATAGTGATGACTAGAGATGAGCGAATCGAATCTGACGAAGTGGAATTCGATCCAAATTTCAGGAAAAATTTGATTCGTGAATGCGAATTTCCTCGCGATTCATGATAACTAATCGCAATTTTTCCTAAAATGGCAGCTACACGTGTGAGGACATGGGGCAAGGAACTCTGGGAAGGCAGGATCACCCAGATTGACATGCCTGCATACAGCCAATCAGCAGCCAGCCAGCCCTGTGATGTCACAGCCCTATAAATACGGCAGCCATCTTGGAGTCAGACATTTTCCAGCGTTCCAATTGCAGGGACAGATGTGAGACATGAGACAGCTAGGGAAAGCAATAGGAAAAACCTGGTTGTCAAAAGAAAACCTGAAAAAACTATTTATAAGTTCAGAGAAAGGATAGGGAGGAATCATTGCACAGCATCTTAGTGCAGGGAGAGACGTCAGAAGGCGCTAGGGACAGTGCTAGGAAAGTGATTTACAAGGGCAGGGAAAGATTATTTGGGGATCCAAATAGCCATTATACAGCTCTGTCATTCCAGCAATTTGTTCTTGGGGTGCAAGTGCTATGTTAAAAAGCCTTTAGTGGCTTATATCTATGGAAAAAGAAAAATATATTCTCAGTTCACTTATGCAGTTATTTGCGGTAAAAGCGTTTAGGCCTCTTTCACACTTGCGTTGTTGGGATCCGGCATGCACTTCCGTTGCCGGAGGTGCCTGCCGGATCCGTAACAACGCAAGTGTACTGAAAGCATTTGAAGACGGAACCGTCTTCCAAATGCTTTCAGTGTTACTATGGCACCCAGGACGCTATTAAAGTCCTGGTTGCCATAGTAGTAGTGGGGAGCGGGGGAGCGGTATACTTACAGTCCGTGCGGCTCTCCGGGCGCTCCAGAATGACGTCAGAGCGCCCCATGCGCATGGATGACGTGATCCATGTGATCACGTGATCCATGAGCTTGGGGCGCCCTGACGTCACTCTGGAGCGCCCGGGGAGCCGCACGGACGGTAAGTATGCTGCTCCCCTGCTCCCCGCTACACTTACCATGGCTGTCAGGACTTTAGCGTCCCGGCAGCCATGGTAACTATTCAGAAAAAGCTAAACGTCGGGTCCGGCAATGCGCCGAAACGACGTTTAGCTTAAGGCCGGATCCGGATCAATGCCTTTCAATGGGCATTGATCCCGGATCCGGCCTTGCGGCAAGTCTTCAGGATTTTTGGCCGGAGCAAAAAGCGCAGCATGCTGCGGTATTTTCTCCGGCCAAAAAACGTTCCGTACCGGAACTGAAGACATCCTGATGCATCCTGAACGGATTACTCTCCATTCAGAATGCATTAGGATAATCCTGATCAGTATTCTTCCGGCATAGAGTCCCGACGACGGAACTCTATGCCGGAAGACAATAACGCAAGTGTGAAAGAGCCCTAAGTGACATATTTCAGTACAAACAGAAAAATATATACGCAGTTCACTTCTGCAGTTATATGTGGTGAAAGCGTTTAGTGGCGTATTTCATTTTAAACAGAAAAATATATACGCTGTTTACTTCTGCAGCTATATGTGGTGAAAGCGTTTAGTGGCCTATTTCAGTACAAAAATAAAAATATATACGCAGTTCACTTATGCAGTTATATGTGGTGAAAGAGTTTAATGGCGTATTTCAGTACAAAAAGAATAATATATACGCACTTCACTGTTGCAGTTACTTGCGCTAAACGCATTTAGTGACATATTTCAGTACAAACAGAAAAATATATACGCAGTTCACTTCTGCAGTTATATGTGATGAAAGGGTTTAGTGGCGTATTTCAGTATAGAAAGAAAAAGATATACGCACTCCACTGTTGCAGTTATTTGTGGTGAAAGCTTTTAGTAGCATATTTCAGCACAAAAAGAAAAATATACACGCACTTCACTGTTGCAGTTATTTGTGGTAAAAGCGTTTAGTGACATATTTCAGTACAGAAAGAAAAAAATATTCTCAGTTCACTTCTGCAGTTATATGTGTTGAAAGCGTTTAGTGGCCTATTTCAGTACAAAAATAAAAATATATACGCAATTCACTTATGCAGTTATATGTTATGAAAGCTTTTAGTGGCCTATTTCAGTACAAAAATAAAAATATATACGCAGTTCACTTATGCAGTTATATGTGGTGAAAGAGTTTAATGGCGTATTTCAGTACAAAAAGAATAATATATACGCACTTCACTGTTGCAGTTACTTGCGCTAAACGCATTTAGTGACATATTTCAGTACAAACAGAAAAATATATACGCAGTTCACTTCTGCAGTTATATGTGATGAAAGGGTTTAGTGGCGTATTTCAGTATAGAAAGAAAAAGATATACGCACTCCACTGTTGCAGTTATTTGTGGTGAAAGCTTTTAGTAGCATATTTCAGCACAAAAAGAAAAATATACACGCACTTCACTGTTGCAGTTATTTGTGGTAAAAGCGTTTAGTGACATATTTCAGTACAGAAAGAAAAAAATATTCTCAGTTCACTTCTGCAGTTATATGTGTTGAAAGCGTTTAGTGGCCTATTTCAGTACAAAAATAAAAATATATACGCAATTCACTTATGCAGTTATATGTGGTGAAAGCTTTTAGTGGCCTAGTT
Source organism: Bufo bufo (assembly GCF_905171765.1). Taxonomy (NCBI): domain Eukaryota; kingdom Metazoa; phylum Chordata; class Amphibia; order Anura; family Bufonidae; genus Bufo; species Bufo bufo. Next base: position 812,544,461 of record NC_053389.1, read on the forward strand.
CAGTACAAAAAGAAAAATATACACGCACTTCACTGTTGCAGTTATATGTGTTGAAGCGTTTAGTGGCCTATTTCAGTACAGAAAGAAAAATATATACGCACTTCACTGTTGCAGTTATCTGCGGTGAAAGCATTTAGTGGCATATTTCAGTACAGAAAGAAATATATATTCGTTGCTTTTAGGGGTGTTTTAATTTGCTTTAAATTTATTTAGTTCAGCTAAAAGTATGTCAGACAGAGAAGTGCCAGGCCATGGACAGAGGAGTGGCAGAGGCCTAAATGTTTCTGGTGCAAGCAGAGGTCACAGCAGAGTAAGGGGGCATGGCAACAGGAGTAGCAGTGAGAGGCCTGAGCTCGTGGTGTCATCTAGCGGTCGTGTCTTGACCAGCAACCCAGCGGTTCTTGAATGGTTGACTCGGTCATCCACTTCCTTCCAAGTGACCTCAGACAGCCCTAGCGGTGGGTTCGTCAGACACAACCCTTAGTTGGCATGGCCCGGGAGCAGGCCCTGTGCCCTCAGGTGTCCTCAACCTGCCTCTGTCCCTTTCTGTTCCCTCACCGCGAGAATATTATATACTGTAGGCTCAGCTCCACTTTTCAGCGAGGAAGAGCTACTGCCCAACCAACATCTAGAGGAGACATCCATCGCTTCCTCTGCTAGGTGGGCAAGTAGTTATGAGGAGAGTGCCGTGGGAGGTGGTGTTGCGAGCGGTCAGGCTCCTGACCCAGAGACCGCTGAGGAGGACATCAGGAACATGCAGACACTACTCGATGATGAAGCCAATCGCACTTGGGAGCCGGGTGCAGAAGGGGCTTCATCATCATCAGGAGAAGAGGGTGGCAGCTTGCCCATGAGGCAGCGGCTGAGCCAGCAAGGTGGTAGCATGGCTGGGAGTCAGCTGGGTGGCAGCAGTGGGAGTTTGGGAGCCAAACGTGCCCGGGGTAGACCACCTGCTTCGCAGAAGCCTACCTGCCCGGGAAGTAGTGGTGCAGGGGTTCACGGAGGCAGCGGTGGTAGCAGTCAGTCAGTGCGGACTGTTGGGGGGAAAATCACCTACTCGGCGGTTTGGCAGTTTTTTGTTAAGCCGCCGGAGGAGGTTAACATGGCCATATGTAGAATATGTGGGCAGAAGGTCAAGCATGGCCAGGGTGCCAATGTTGGCACCACGGCCCTGCGTCAAAATATGCAGCGACACCATAAAGTGGCCTGGGAGAACCGTGGCTCCGATGTGGTGGTCACCCAGTGGCACGCACCCAGTTTCAGGCATTCAAGGCTCAACCACCTCAGCCGAAGGGAGCTGTCTGTCATTCCCATCTTCTGCTGGTCCAGATGCTCCTGCTCCTCCTACTCCTCCTCGTCAGTCATTCCGTCAGCAATCGATCACTGAAGCGATTGCCAAGAGACAGCAGTATGCGTGCACTCATCCAACGGCGCAGAAGCTGAATGTGCTCCTGGCCAAGTTGCTAGTGCTGCCGTCCCTCCCTTTCCAAGTGGTAAACTCTGCACCTTTTAGAGAACTGATGACTTGTGCAGAGCCGAGGTGAAGAGTCCCAAGCCGTAATTTCTTTGCCAAAACGGCAGTACCAGCCCTGCACACACATGTAGAACAGAAAGCGGGCCAGTCCTTGAGCCTGTCGGTGTCTGCCAAAGTGAACGGCAGCACCGACGTGTGCAGCTGTAACTACGGTTAGGGACAATACATGTCCTTTATGGCCCACTGGGTGAATATGGTTCCTTCACAGCCACACCAGCAACTTGGCCAGGTCACGCCGCTTCCGCCTCCACATTGTCACGCCGTTGGTCCTGCGACAATGTCCGCCTCTGCCTCCTCATCCTCCACCGTTTCCTCAGCCTCCACTGCAGGGAAAAGTCACAGTGCCCCTCCAGCATACCACATGTGCAGGGCACGGCGGTGTCACGCTGTTCTGCACCTCGTTTGCCTGGGTGAACGGTGTCACACAGGGAAGGAACTGCTCCGTGTCCTTCATCAAGAAATCGAATCCTGGCTTTCTCCACGACAACTCAAAATCGGAACGATGTTGACCGACAACGGGAAGAACATGTTGTCGGCGCTGCATCAAGGAGGGCTGAGCCATGCGCCCTGCATGGCACACATGTTCTACGAACAGAGAAAGGCCATCAACAATTTCTTGATGATCCAAGCGGATAGGAGTACTACCCTGTGTAACTTTGATGTCAGCCAGTGGCATTACATGCGTGACACCTGCCAATTGCTTAGGCCCTTTGAGGACACCACACCGTGGCAGTATGCAATGGAGATGGAGGCAGGGAGTCGCTCCGAGTCACTTGCACAAATGGCCCGATGCATGCTCACTTGCTTGCGTAGTGACAGCCGAATTGTCACCATTCGGCAGAGGGATGACTTCTGGCTCTCCACCTTGTTGGACCCTCACTACTGGTCCAAAATGGGGGCCTTTTTTACACCCACTGAGAGGGAGGACAAACTGAACTACTACAGAGACATACTATGTAGTCAGTTGGCTGCTGCCTATCTGCGCCATCGTCAATCCTCTCACAGGTCTGACCGGGGGGGGGCCCTCTGCGCTCATGTTCCACTGCCATCGCTGCTAGGGAGGGGTGGCAGGAGCAGTTCCAGCTCCATCAGCAGCGGCCTGAGTCTACAGTCGCTGATTAGTAGCTTTCTTCACCCGCATAGTGAAGAAACTACTCACCAGCAGCAGCAGGAAGACCTGGAGCAGGACCTGAATCAGCAGGTGGTTGCATACTTGGACAGCACCATGCCACCCCACATTGGAGATCCACTGGACTACTGGGCAGCCAAACTCGATTTGTGGCCGCAACTGGCAGAGTTTGCCCTGGAAAAGCTATCCTGCCCGGCCAGTAGTGTAACATCAGAGCAGGTGTTTAGTGCGGCGGGGGCCATAGTTACCCCAAGGAGAAATCGCCTGTCCACCCAAAATGTGGAGAGACTGACCATTGTCAAGATAAATCAGGCGTGGATCAGCCAGGATTTCCACCCACCAATGCCTGATGCATCTGATTAGATCATCCATGCCGCCTCACCCAAACCTTGAAAAAAAGAAACCGGTTTCTTCTGGCTTGTTGCCTCAGCTACTACTCTGATGCTGCCACCTGCCTGATGCCACACATCTGATGCCAAGTGCTCCTTCTTTCATCCACCTTTGTCAGTGGGTACTGGCATTGCCAGCCACCGCCCACTCTGTCACCAGGTCATTTTTTGGTCTCCTGATGCTGCTGCTGCCATCTCCACACTATGTCACCTTGCCACTCTGTGGTATCCTGATGCTGCTGCCATCTCCACACCATGTCACCTTGCCACTTTGTGGTATCCTCCTGATGCTGCTGCTGTCACCACCTCCAGACTCGGTCATTGTGCCACTCTGTGGCCTACTCCTGATGCTGCTGCTGCCGCCACCTACAGACTCTGTCATTGTGCCACTCGGTGGCCTTCCTTATACTGCTGCCACCTCCTGACTTTGTCATTGTGCCACTCGGTGGCCTTCTCCTGATGCTGATGCCACCTCCAGACTCTGTCATTGGGCCACTCTGTGGTCTCCTCATGCTGCTTCCACCCTCCCCACTTCATGACTGGTCCACTATTTTGTCTTTTGGCCTAGCTGACCTCATCATTTATTTGACCTTTCTTCTGATCTGTCAAAAGGAAGGAAAAATGAGACGCACAACGGATCCTGTCTGTGTAGCGGCTGTAAGGCCTGTATGGTCCCATCAGAATTGGCTTATGATTTGGTAGCCAAAAGCAGGAGTGGGTACAAAACACAGAAGACATGCAAATATTCCATTCACGTGTCATCTCTGCTTTACATCCACTCCTGTTTTTTTGATATATTAGCAATACTAATGGAATACTGACCAAATGCTGACCGAGTGAAGGCTGATGCTCCACAGACAGGATCCGTTTTTTGTTGGTTATTGTTCTGATGGATCAGAGGAAGGGCAAAATAATCAGTGACGTCAACACAAACCTTCTGCTGACACCCTCTCCACTCGGTCGGGGGGCTCTACTTGTATAAGCGTTTAATAGAACAGGTTCTGTAGACATCTATGTGGAATCAGCTGAGGACGGTGTAAAAGGAGTGCGCTTCTTCTTGGCGCTAACATCGACCTGTAAGGCTCATTCACACTTGAGTTATTTTGTCAGTTTTGGCCCCGTAACTGCCCAAATAAGTGAAGTGTGCAGTGATTCTAAGAGCGACGCCTGTCATCTGCATGTCATACTGACTCACAGTATTATTTCACTACCACAGCAGACTCCCTATGCGTGTTACTGCAAGGCACAGTGTTCTACACCAATATAAAGGCTCTGTGCAGCCAGGAAATAGTAGGTTTTTAACTTAATTTGTCGCAAATTTATTCGGATCGAAGCAAATTTTTCCTAAATAATTTGCCAAACTGGCAAATCGAATTTTTGAAAGATTTGCTCATCTCTAGTGATGATATTGATGTCAGTGATCATGAAGAGAGGGATGTTAGGGCTGTATTACACCAACAGATCATCTGACCAATTTCTGCTTAATCAAACCAATAGTTGGTGTGTATGAGAAAAGATCTGTGTGTGTAAACGGCCATCTGACCAATGATCTAGGAATCTATAATACTGAACTCATAGAAATCTATGGCACCATAATGTGCCTCCACATGGCTCTGATTTCATACAGAAACATATGCCCATGTGCCATCAGATGTCATATCACGGAGGTATTCTCATGAAGACACCATATGGCAGCACATGCAGTGCCTGTGCCCCTGTGAAATGAACTATTCATTGAGATGTCTTTGATGTGGCGCCATCTACAGTATGTTAGTATCATTGCTCATCGGCTATTCTGTTTATAAATATGTTTTATATGAGGTCCTATACCAGGGCTGGCCAACCTGCGGCTCTCCAGCTGTTGCAAAACTACAACTTCCAGCATGCCCAGACAGCCTACAACTATCAGCCTACAGCAGGGCATGGTGGGAATTGTAGTTTTACAACAGCTGGAGGGCCGCAGGTTGGCCGGCCCTGTCCTATACGTACCTTAGTAGCGCAATACATCGTTATTACTGGGTAAGGACGGGCCCCGACAGAGGAGGAGAGGTTTATGATCAGACCCTTTTTCCTATGGAAAAAAAAAGAGGTCAATGCCAATCAGTGCCCTTCCAGCTTCACAGTTATGTCTGTACATCTTCCCAGGCTTTTATGGTGGCAGGTATGTGGGGACATTGATGGAGATGGTGCTCCTGACACCATTTTTCTGGTAGGTCACCCAAATAATTATGAATTATCATTTCTGTCCTAATGAATCCACTGATTTCCCGGGGAATAACCAACACATCCGACTGTACAAAGTGCAGCAGTGCTGTGTACACTAAACGGGCCACATCTCAGCCGTGTACCAAGTGGGTCATTTAGAGGGATTTTCCAGTGTTATGTAAATGAATGAAACTTTCTAATATACACTCACCTAAAGAATTATTAGTGCCCCCATACTAATACGGTGTTGGACCCCCTTTTGCCTTCAGAACTGCCTTAATTCTACGTGGCATTGATTCCACAAGGTGCTGATAGCATTCTTTAGAAATGTTGGCCCATATTGATAGGATAGCATCTTGCAGTTGATGGAGATTTGAGGGATGAACATCCAGGGCACGAAGCTCCCGTCCCACCACATCCCAAAGATGCTCTATTGGGTTGAGATCTGGTGACTGTGGGGGCCATTTTAGTACAGTGAACTCATTGTCATGTTCAAGAAACCAATTTGAAATGATTCGAGCTTTGTGACATGGCGCATTATCCTGCTGGAAGTAGCCATCAGAGGATGGATACATGTTCTCATTCTGTTTACGCCAAATTCGGACTCTACCATTTGAATGTCTCAACAGAAATCGAGACTCCTCAGACCAGGCAACATTTTTCCAGTCTTCAACAGTCCAATTTTGGTGAGCTCGTGCAAATTGTAGCCTCTTTTTCCTATTTGTAGTGGAGATGAGTGGTACCCGGTGGGGTCTTCTGCTGTTGTAGCCCATCCGCCTCAAGGTTGTGCGTGTTGTGGCTTCACAAATGCTTTGCTGCATACCTCGGTTGTAACGAGTGGTTATTTCAGTCAACGTTGCTCTTCTATCAGCTTGAATCAGTCGGCCCATTCTCCTCTGACCTCTAGCATCCACAAGGCATTTTTGCCCACAGGACTGCCGCATACTGGATGTTTTTCCCTTTTCACACCATTCTTTGTAAACCCTAGAAATGGTTGTGCGTGAAAATCCCAGTAACTGAGCAGATTGTGAAATACTCAGACCGGCCCGTCTGGCACCAACAACCATGCCACGCTCAAAATTGCTTAAATCACCTTTCTTTCCCATTCTGACATTCAGTTTGGAGTTCAGGAGATTGTCTTGACCAGGAGCACCCCCCTAAATGCATTGAAGCAACTGCCATGTGATTGGTTGACTAGATAATTGCATTAATGAGAAATAGAACAGGTGTTCCTAATAATTCTTTAGGTGAGTGTATACATATATATATATACGGTACATTATATAACTAGCAGAAGGACCCGGCTTCGCTCGGCTATATTTCATCTATTTCATTTAATGTTTGTGTGTCGTTAAAAGATATCGACAGTATCCACTATAACAGTGACCTCCACAGCCCCCCACCCCTTAACTCTGACCCCCCCCACACTACCCCGTCTCCTTAAAATAGGACCTCCACAGCAGCCCACCCCCTTAACTTTGACCTTCACAGCACCCCACCCCATTGACAGTGACCTCCACAGGGGCCACCCCTTAACAGTGAACTCTACAGCACTCGTCCCTTAAAACTGACCATAGGTTACAGTCCCCTTAACAGTGACCTCCACAGTACCCCGCTGCCTCTTTAATAGTGTTCTCCACAGTCCCCTCCTCCCTTAACAGTGACCTCCACAGTGCCCGCCCCTTTACCAGTAACATCCACAGCCACCGCCCCTTTATTAGTGACCTCCACAGTACCCTGTATCCTTAACATTGATTTCCACAATAACCCGCCCCCTTAACAGTAACCTCCACAGAGCTCCGTTACCCTAAAATGTGACCTCCACAACACCCCGTTCCCTTAACAGTGGCCTCTACAGCACCCCGCCCCTTAACACTGACCTCCATAGCGGACCATCCCCTTAACTGTGACCTCCACCATTCCCTGCCCCCTTAACAGAGACCTCCACAGTGCCCGCCCCTTTAACAGTAACCTCCACAGCATTTCGCCCCTTTAACAGTGACCTCCACAGCGGCCATCCATTTATTAGTATGCTTCAAAGTACCCCGCCCCCTTAACAGTGACCTCCATAGCGGCCCGACATGTTTTTGATCAATTATATGCGCAAAGAGCTTCTAACTGCCCTTGCAGCACGGTGCTGTCTGAGTGTGAGCTGCAGGAAGAAAGTCACCCTCCCTCCCTCCCACAGAAGTTTATTTTTTACCTTCATTTTTTTAATCCGCGTTGGCTGCGGAGTGGGAGGGGTGTTGCCTAACTGGGTCGGGGGCGTGACTTAGCAGACCTGGGGGTGGGGTTTTTAAGTCTGTCTTTTGAGGGTGGTCTGAATGGCGACCCTACCTGCCCCCTTGACTGTGTCATCGACAGCGCCCTGCCCCTTTAACCACTTCAGCCCCCTTAGCTTAAACACCCTTAATGACCAGGCCACTTTTTACACTTCTGACCGACACTATTTTCACCGTTTATTGCTCGGTCATGCAACTTACCACCCAAATGAATTTTACCTCCTTTTCTCCTCACTAATAGAGCTTTCATTTGGTGGTATTTCATTGCTGCTGACATTTTTACTTTTTTTGTTATTAATCGAAATTTAATGATTTTTTTGCAAAAAAATGACATTTTGCACATTCAGTTGTAAAATTTTGCAAAAAAAACAACGTCCATATTTAAATTTTTCTCTAAATTTATTGTTCTACATGTCTTTGATAAAAAAAAATGTTTGGGTAAAAAAAAAATGGTTTGGGTAAAAGTTATAGCGTTTACAAACTATGGTACAAAAAAGTGAATTTCCGCTTTTTGAAGCAGCTCTGACTTTCTGAGCACCTGTCATGTTTCCTGAGGTTCTACAATGCCCAGACAGTACAAACACCCCACAAATGACCCCATTTCGGAAAGTAGACACCCTAAGGTATTCGCTGATGGGCATAGTGAGTTCATAGAACTTTTTATTTTTTGTCACAAGTTAGCGGAAAATGATGATTTATTTTTTTCTTACAACGTCTCATATTCCACTAACTTGTGACAAAAAATAAAAACTTCCATGAACTCACTATGCCCATCACGAAATACCTTGGGGTGTCTTCTTTCCAAAATGGGGTCACTTGTGGGGTAGTTATACTGCCCTGGCATTTTAGGGGCCCAAATGCGTGAGAAGTAGTTTGAAATCAAAATCTGTAAAAAATGGCCGGTGGAATCCTAAAGGTGCTCTTTGGAATGTGGGCCCCTTTGCCCACCTAGGCTGCAAAAAAGTGTCACACATGTGGTATCGCCGTACTCAGGAGAAGTTGGGCAATGTGTTTTGGGGTGTCATTTTACATATACCCATGCTGGGTGAGATAAATATCTTGGCAAAAGACAACTTTTCCCATTTTTTTTATACAAAGTTGGCATTTGACCAAGATATTTATCTCACCCAGCATGGGTATATGTAAAATGACACCCCAAAACACATTGCCCAACTTCTCCTGAGTACGGCGATACCACATGTGTGACACTTTTTTGCAGCCTAGGTGGGCAAAGGGGCCCACATTCCAAAGAGCACCTTTAGGATTTCACCGGCCATTTTTTACAGATTTTGATTTCAAACCACTTCTCACGCATTTGGGCCCCTAGAATGCCAGGGCAGTATAACTACCCCACAAGTGACCCCATTTTGGAAAGAAGACACCCCAAGGTATTCGCTGATGGGCATAGTGAGTTCATGGAAGTTTTTGATGTTTGTCACAAGTTAGTGGAATATGAGACTTTGTAAGGAAAAAAAAAAAAATCATAATTTTCCGCTAACTTTTGACAAAAAATAAAAAATTCTAGGAACTCGCCATGCCCCTCACGGAATACCTTGGGGTGCCTTCTTACCAAAATGGGGTCACTTGTGGGGTAGTTATACTGCCCTGGCATTCTAGGGGCCCTAATGTGTGGTAAGTAGGTAAATGACCTGTGAAATCCTAAAGGTGCTCTTTGGAATGTGGGCCCCTTTGCCCACCTAGGCTGCAAAAAAGTCTCACACATGTGGTATCGCCGTATTCAGGAGAAGTTGGGCAATGTGTTTTAGGGTGTCTTTTTACATATACTCATGCTGGGTGAGAGAAATATCTCGGCAAAAGACAACTTTTCCCATTTTTTATACAAAGTTGGCATTTGACCAAGATATTTATCTCACCCAGCATAGGTATATGTAAAATGACACCCCAAAACACATTGCCCAACTTCTCCTGAGTACGGCGATACCAGATGTGTGACACTTTTTTGCAGCCTAGATGCGCAAAGGGGCCCACATTCCTTTTATGAGGGCATTTTTAGACATTTGGATCCCAGACTTCTTCGCACACATTAGGGCCCCTAGAATGCCAGGGCAGTATAAATACCCCACATGTGACCCCATTTTGGAAAGAAGACACCCCAAGGTATTCAATGAGGGGCATGGCGAGTTCATAGAATTTTTTTTTTTTTGGCACAAGTTAGCGGAAATTGATTTTTTATTTTTTTTTCTCACAAAGTCTCCCTTTCCGCTAACTTGGAACAAAAATTTCAATCTTTTATGGACTCAATATGCCCCTCACGGAATACCTTGGGGTGTCTTCTTTCCGAAATGGGGTCACATGTGGGATATTTATACTGCCCTGGCATTCTAGGGGCTCTAAAGCGTGAGAAGAAGTCTGGAATATAAATGTCTAAAAAATTTTACGTATTTGGATTCCGTGAGGGGTATGGTGAGTTCATGTGAGATTTTATTTTTTGACACAAGTTAGTGGAATATGAGACTTTGGAAGAAAAAAAAATAAAATTTCCGCTAACTTGGGCCAAAAAAATGTCTGAATGGAGCCTTACAGGGGGGTGATCAATGACAGGGGGGTGATCACCCCATATAGACTCCCTGGTCACCCCCCTGTCATTGATCAACCCCCTGTCATTGATCACCCCCGTGTAAGGCTCCATTCAGACGTCCGTATGTTTTTTACGGATCCACTGATACATGGATCGGATCCGCAAAACACATACAGACATCTGAATGGAGCCTTACAGGGGGGTGATCAATGACAGGGGGGTGATCACCCCATATAGACTCCCTGATTACCCCCCTGTAAGGCTCCATTCAGATGTCTGTATGTGTTTTGCGGATCCGATCCATGTATCAGTGGATCCGTAAAAAACATACGGACATCTGAATGCAGCCTTACAGGGGGGTGATCAATGACAGGGGGTTGATCAATGACAGGGGGGTGACCAGGGAGTCTATATGGGGTGATCACCCCCCTGTCATTGATCCCCCCCCTATAAGGCTCCATTCAGATGTCCGTATGTGTTTTGCGGATCCAATCCATGTATCCGTGGATCCGTAAAAAACATACGGACATCTGAATGCATCCTTACAGGGGGTTGATCAATGACAGGTGGGTGATCAGGGAGTCTATATGGGGTGATCACCCACCTGTAAGGCTCCATTCAGACGTCTGTATGTGTTTTGCGGATCCGATCCATCTATCAGTGGATCCGTAAAAATCATACGGACGTTTGAATGGAGCCTTACAGGGGAGTGATCAATGACAGGGGGGTGATCAGGGAGTCTATATGGGGTGATCACCTCCGTCATTGATCACGCCCCTGTAAGGCTCCATTCAGACGTCCGTATGTGTTTTGCGGATCCGATCCATCTATCAGTGGATCCGTAAAAATCATACGGACGTCTGAATGGAGCCTTACAGGGGGGTGATCAATGACAGGGGGGTGATCAATGACAGGGGGGTGATCAGGGAGTCTATATGGGGTGATCTGGGGTGATCAGGGGTGAATAAGGGGTTAATAAGTGACGGGGGGGGGAGTGTAGTGTAGTGTGGTGCTTGGTGCTACATATTACTGAGCTACCTGTGTCCTCTGGTGGTCGATCCAAACAAAAGGGACCACCAGAGGACCAGGTAGCAGGTATATTAGACGCTGTTATCAAAACAGCGTCTAATATACCTGTTAGGGGTTAAAAAAAATCACATCTCCAGCCTGCCAGCGAACGATCGCCGCTGGCAGGCTGGAGATCCACTCGCTTACCATCCGATCCTGTGAACGCGCGCGCCTGTGTGCGCGCGTTCACAGGAAATCTCCCGTCTCGCGAGGGACGCGCCGGCGCGTCCAGGAGGAATCAATCAACCACCTCCAGGACGCGTCGCTGCGTTCGGCGGTCCGGAGGTGGTTAAAGCTGACCTACAGCAGTGAAGAAAAATGGCTGGGTTGTTATGGAAGCCTGGTGTAAAACTGTGTGTATGTGGAGACTAAGGTCCCTCGAACTTCTATTGGCTGATAAGGGACCATGTGTATGGCAGGCTTCTATTGGCTAATGCATTTTCTGGGAATATCTCAGGAACCGCACGTGCTAGAGAGCTGAGACCCGGTCTAAAACCTTCCCGGACACCTGCTGTACCTGTGTGCCAAATGTCGTGATTGTAAGTGCGATGGTGCGGATTCCTATAGCGAACATACACACACATACACTCAGCTTTATATATTAGATATTATTTATAAGCTATTTTCAAGATCTACTCTTGCGGTCATTGAATTAGGACACTTAACCCCGTCAGAGACAGCAACCTGGTACATAGCTACTACTGCTCTCATCAGAGACCTAGATATAGACACATAGCTAGTCCTGATCTGAGCTGAGATGTAGATACAATTGTATCCAGTGTAGACAATGCTCTGTGAGATACACAACAATAGCGGCTACACTAATCTCTCTGCTACCATGTATCAGCGCATTGTCTACACTGGATACAATTGTATCTACATCTCAGCTCAGATCAGGACTAGCTACATACAGGGTTTACTGTCTGAATGTAAACTAGAGTGTTCTCATTCACTGACAGCAGGCAGAGATAGAGTATTAATAATAGTAAGACATTGAAGCGTAAAGTGCATTACAAAACTGTAAAACATTTCTCTACATTAAGATACAGTATCAGATCAGCAGTGTATGGAGCAGGGACACCACAGCGCTACATACTGGCTGGTCTTGGTACTGCAGCTCAGATCCTATTAGAGAACACATCAGAGAAAACAGCAGGACATAGAAGTCATCCCTGAGCAGAACGGCCGCGTATATAATGGGAGATATTACAGAGCAGCAAAATACAGCCCTCCCCCCGCTCCGTACCTCAGCACCATTCTGGGTAACACAATGCGGGTCATCTGAAAAACACAACAAACAGGAGAAACGTAAGAGCAAGACTGAGAAATATCACCCTGCAGGAGGAGGAGCCAACTCATAGCTCCTTCTATATGTATCACCCTATAGGAGGAGGAGCAGACTCATAGCTCCTTCTATATGTATCACCCTGCAGGAGGAGGAGCCAACTCATAGCTCCTTCTATATGTATCACCCTGCAGGAGGAGGAGCAGACTCATAGCTCCTTCTATATGTATCACCCTGCAGGAGGAGGGGCAGACTCATAGCTCCTTCTATATGTATCACCCTGCAGGAGGAGGAGCAGACTCATAGCTCCTTCTATATGTATCACCCTGCAGGAGGAGGAGCAGACTCATAGCTCCTTCTATATGTATCACCCTGCAGGAGGAGGGGCAGACTCATAGCTCCTTCTATATGTATCGCCCTGCAGGAGGAGGGGCAGACTCATAGCTCCTTCTATATGTATCACCCTGCAGGAGGAGGAGCAGACTCATAGCTCCTTCTATATGTATCACCCTGCAGGAGGAGGAGGAGACTCATAGCTCCTTCTATATGTATCACCCTGCAGGAGGAGGAGCAGACTCATAGCTCCTTCTATCTGTATCACCCTGCAGGAGGAGGAGCAGACTCATAGCTCCTTCTATCTGTATCACCCTGCAGGAGGAGGAGGCAGACTCATAGCTCCTTCTATATGTATCACCCTGCAGGAGGAGGAGCAGACTCATAGCTCATTCTATATGTATCACCCTGCAGGAGGAGGAGCAGACTCATAGCTCCTTCTATATGTATCACCCTGCAGGAGGAGGGGCAGACTCATAGCTTCTTCTATATGTATCACCCTGCAGGAGGAGGGGCAGACTCATAGCTCATTCTATATGTATCACCCTGCAGGAGGAGGAGCAGACTCATAGCTCCCTTCTATATGTATCACCCTGCAGGAGGAGGGGCAGACTCATAGCTCTTCTATATGTATCACCCTGCAGGAGGAGGGGCAGACTCATAGCTCCTTCTATATGTATCACCCTGCAGGAGGAGGAGCAGACTCATAGCTCCTTCTATATGTATCACCCTGCAGGAGGAGGAGCAGACTCATAGCTCCTTCTATATGTATCACCCTGCAGGAGGAGGAGCAGACTCATAGCTCCTTCTATATGTATCACCCTGCAGGAGGAGGAGCAGACTCATAGCTTCCTTCTATATGTATCACCCTGCAGGAGGAGGAGCAGACTCATAGCTCCTTCTATATGTATCACCCTGCAGGAGGAGGAGCAGACTCATAGCTCCTTCTATATGTATCACCCTGCAGGAGGAGGAGCAGACTCATAGCTCCTTCTATATGTATCACCCTGCAGGGGGAGGGGCAGACTCATAGCTCCTTCTATATGTATCACCCTGCAGGAGGAGGGGCAGACTCATAGCTCCTTCTATATGTATCACCCTGCAGGAGGAGGAGCAGACTCATAACTCCTTCTATATGTATCACCCTGCAGGAGGAGGAGCAGACTCATAGCTCCTTCTATATGTATCACCCTGCAGGAGGAGGAGCAGACTCATAGCTCCTTCTATATGTATCACCCTGCAGGAGGAGGGGCAGACTTATAGGTCCTTCTATATGTATCACCCTGCAGGAGGAGGAGCAGACTCATAGCTCCTTCTATATGTATCACCCTGCAGGAGGAGGAGCAGACTCATAGCTCCTTCTATATGTATCACCCTGCAGGAGGAGGAGCAGACTCATAGCTCCTTCTATATGTATCACCCTGCAGGAGGAGGGGCAGACACATAGCTCCTTCTATATGTATCACCCTGCAGGAGGAGGGGCAGACTCATTGCTCCTTCTATATGTATAACCCTGCAGGAGGAGGGGCAGACTCATAGCTCCTTCTATATGTATCACCCTGCAGGAGGAGGGGCAGACTCATTGCTCCTTCTATATGTATCACCCTGCAGGAGGAGGAGCAGACTCATAGCTCCTTCTATATGTATCACCCTGCAGGAGGAGGGGCAGACTCATTGCTCCTTCTATATGTATAACCCTGCAGGAGGAGGGGCAGACTCATAGCTCCTTCTATATGTATCACCCTGCAGGAGGAGGGGCAGACTCATTGCTCCTTCTATATGTATCACCCTGCAGGGGGAGGGGCAGACTCATAGCTCCTTCTATATGTATCACCCTGCAGGAGGAGGGGCAGACTCATAGCTCCTTCTATATGTATCACCCTGCAGGAGGAGGAGCAGACTCATAGCTCCTTCTATATGTATCACCCTGCAGGAGGAGGGGCAGACTCATAGCTCCTTCTATATGTATCACCCTGCAGGAGGAGGAGCAGACTCATAGCTCCTTCTATATGTATCACCCTGCAGGAGGAGGAGCAGACTCATAGCTCCTTCTATATGTATCACCCTGCAGGAGGAGGAGCAGACTCATAGCTCCTTCTATATGTATCACCCTGCAGGAGGAGGAGCAGACTCATAGCTCCTTCTATATGTATCACCCTGCAGGAGGAGGGGCAGACTCATAGCTCCTTCTATATGTATCACCCTGCAGGAGGAGGAGCAGACTCATAGCTCCTTCTATATGTATCACCCTGCAGGAGGAGGGGCAGACTCATAGCTCCTTCTATATGTATCACCCTGCAGGAGGAGGGGCAGACTCATAGCTCCTTCTATATGTATCACCCTGCAAGAGGAGGGGCAGACTCATAGCTCCTTCTATATGTATCACCCTGCAGGAGGAGGAGCAGACTCATAGCTCCTTCTATATGTATCACCCTGCAGGAGGAGGGGCAGACTCATAGCTCCTTCTATATGTATCACCCTGCAGGAGGAGGGGCAGACTCATAGCTCCTTCTATATGTATCACCCTGCAGGGGGAGGGGCAGACTCATAGCTCCTTCTATATGTATCACCCTGCAGGAGGAGGAGCAGACTCATAGCTCCTTCTATATGTATTACCCTGCAGGAGGAGGAGCAGACTCATAGCTCCTTCTATATGTATCACCCTGCAGGAGGAGGGGCAGACTCATAGATCCTTCTATATGTATCACCCTGCAGGGGGAGGAGCAGACTCATAGCTCCTTCTATATGTATCACCCTGCAGGAGGAGGAGCAGACTCATAGCTCCTTCTATATGTATCACCCTGCAGGAGGAGGGGCAGACTCATAGCTCCTTCTATATGTATCACCCTGCAGGAGGAGGGGCAGACTCATAGCTCCTTCTATATGTATCACCCTGCAGGAGGAGGGGCAGACTCATAGCTCCTTCTATATGTATCACCCTGCAGGAGGAGGAGCAGACTCATAGCTCCTTCTATATGTATCACCCTGCAGGAGGAGGGGCAGACTCATAGCTCCTTCTATATGTATCACCCTGCAGGAGGAGGGGCAGACTCATAGCTCCTTCTATATGTATCACCCTGCAGGAGGAGGGGCAGACTCATAGCTCCTTCTATATGTATCACCCTGTAGGAGGAGGGGCAGACTCATAGCTCCTTCTATATGTATCACCCTGCAGGAGGAGGGGCAGACTCATAGCTCCTTCTATATGTATCACCCTGCAGGAGGAGGGGCAGACTCATAGCTCCTTCTATATGTATCACCCTGCAGGGGGAGGAGCAGACTCATAGCTCCTTCTATATGTATCACCCTGCAGGAGGAGGGGCAGACTCATAGCTCCTTCTATATGTATCACCCTGCAGGAGGAGGAACAGACTCATAGCTCCTTCTATATGTATCACCCTGCAGGAGGAGGGGCAGACTCATAGCTCCTTCTATATGTATCACCCTGCAGGAGGAGGAGCAGACTCATAGCTCCTTCTATATGTATCACCCTGCAGGGGGAGGAGCAGACTCATATCTCCTTCTATATGTATCACCCTGCAGGAGGAGGGGCAGACTCATAGCTCCTTCTATATGTATCACCCTGCAGGAGGAGGAGCAGACTCATAGCTCCTTCTATATGTATCACCCTGCAGGAGGAGGGGCAGACTCATAGCTCCTTCTATATGTATCACCCTGCAGGAGGAGGAGCAGACTCATAGCTCCTTCTATATGTATCACCCTGCAGGAGGAGGAGCAGACTCCTAGCTCCTTCTATATGTATCACCCTGCAGGAGGAGGGGCAGACTCATAGCTCCTTCTATATGTATCACCCTGCAGGAGGAGGGGCAGACTCATAGCTCCTTCTATATGTATCACCCTGCAGGAGGAGGAGCAGACTCATAGCTTCTTCTATATGTATCACCCTGCAGGAGGAGGGGCAGACTCATAGCTCCTTCTATATGTATCACCCTGCAGGAGGAGGAGCAGACTCATAGCTCCTTCTATATGTATCACCCTGCAGGAGGAGGAGCAGACTCATAGCTCCTTCTATATGTATCACCCTGCAGGAGGAGGGGCAGACTCATAGCTCCTACTATATGTATCACCCTGTAGGAGGAGGGGCAGACTCATAGCTCCTTCTATATGTATCACCCTGCAGGAGGAGGGGCAGACTCATAGCTCCTTCTATATGTATCACCCTGCAGGAGGAGGGGCAGACTCATAGCTCCTTCTATATGTATCACCCTGCAGGAGGAGGGGCAGACTCATAGCTCCTTCTATATGTATCACCCTGCAGGAGGAGGAGCAGACTCATAGCTCCTTCTATATGTATCACCCTGCAGGAGGAGGAGCAGACTCATAGCTCCCTTCTATATGTATCACCCTGCAGGAGGAGGAGCAGACTCATAGCTCCTTCTATATGTATCACCCTGCAGGAGGAGGAGCAGACTCATAGCTCCCTTCTATATGTATCACCCTGCAGGAGGAGGGGCAGACTCATAGCTCCCTTCTATATGTATCACCCTGCAGGAGGAGGAGCAGACTCATAGCTCCTTCTATATGTATCACCCTGCAGGAGGAGGAGCAGACTCATAGCTCCCTTCTATATGTATCACCCTGCAGGAGGAGGGGCAGACTCATAGCTCCTTCTATATGTATCACCCTGCAGGAGGAGGGGCAGACTCATAGCTCCTTCTATATGTATCACCCTGTAGGAGGAGGGGCAGACTCATAGCTCCTTCTATATGTATCACCCTGCAGGAGGAGGGGCAGACTCATAGCTCCTTCTATATGTATCACCCTGCAGGAGGAGGGGCAGACTCATAGCTCCTTCTATATGTATCACCCTGCAGGAGGAGGAGCAGACTCATAGCTCCTTCTATATGTATCACCCTGCAGGGGGAGGAGCAGACTCATAGCTCCTTCTATATGTATCACCCTGCAGGAGGAGGGGCAGACTCATAGCTCCTTCTATATGTATCACCCTGCAGGAGGAGGGGCAGACTCATAGCTCCTTCTATATGTATCACCCTGCAGGAGGAGGGGCAGACTCATAGCTCCTTCTATATGTATCACCCTGCAGGAGGAGGGGCAGACTCATAGCTCCTTCTATATGTATCACCCTGCAGTGTGAGGGGCAGACTCAAAGCTCCTTCTATATGTATCACCCTGCAGGAGGAGGAGCAGACTCATAGCTCCTTCTATATGTATCACCCTGCAGGAGGAGGGGCAGACTCATAGCTCCTTCTATATGTATCACCCTGCAGGAGGAGGAGCAGACTCATAGCTCCTTCTATATGTATCACCCTGCAGGAGGAGGAGCAGACTCATAGCTCCTTCTATATGTATCACCCTGCAGGAGGAGGAGCAGACTCATAGCTCCTTCTATATGTATCACCCTGCAGGAGGAGGAGCAGACTCATAGCTCCTTCTATATGTATCACCCTGCAGGAGGAGGAGCAGACTCATAACTCCTTCTATATGTATCACCCTGCAGATGGAGGAGCAGACTCATAGCTCCTTCTATATGTATCACCCTGCAGGAGGAGGGGCAAACTCATAGCTCCTTGTATATGTATCACCCTGCAGGAGGAGGAGCAGACTCATAGCTCCTTCTATATGTATCACCCTGCAGGAGGAGGAGCAGACTCAAAGCTCCTTCTATATGTATCACCCTGCAGGAGGAGGGGCAGACTCATAGCTCCTTCTATATGTATCACCCTGCAGGAGGAGGAGCAGACTCATAGCTCCTTCTATATGTATCACCCTGCAGGAGGAGGGGCAGACTCATAGCTCCTTCTATATGTATCACCCTGCAGGAGGAGGGGCAGACTCATAGCTCCTTCTATATGTATCACCCTGCAGGAGGAGGGGCAGACTCATAGCTCCTTCTATATGTATCACCCTGCAGGAGGAGGAGCAGACTCATAGCTCCTTCTATATGTATCACCCTGCAGGAGGAGGAGCAGACTCATAGCTCCTTCTATATGTATCACCCTGCAGGAGGAGGAGCAGACTCATAGCTCCTTCTATATGTATCACCCTGCAGGAGGAGGAGCAGACTCATAACTCCTTCTATATGTATCACCCTGCAGATGGAGGAGCAGACTCATAGCTCCTTCTATATGTATCACCCTGCAGGAGGAGGGGCAAACTCATAGCTCCTTGTATATGTATCACCCTGCAGGAGGAGGAGCAGACTCATAGCTCCTTCTATATGTATCACCCTGCAGGAGGAGGAGCAGACTCATAGCTCCTTCTATATGTATCACCCTGCAGGAGGAGGGGAGGACTCTCGACCTATGGTATTATGATAAGGATACTTACATGCACCATGGATAGTACATTGCAGTTCATGATGTCGCTTATCCTCTGAAAATTAAGCAAATGGAATATCACAGTATTTAGGTATACGCAATATGACATTTCTGATTGCAATCCATCCTATCAGGGGTCAATAATCAGTGTTATTGAGGGAGTGATAATCATGTTTATATATCCATTGGATGCTGGAAGATTTTATTTCTGAAGCCTGCAGAATAGTGATTACAGCTCTGGAATATAATACAGGGGGTAACTCAGGATCAGTTTAGGATGAGTAATGTACAGTACAGACCAAAAGTTTGGACACACCTTCTTATTCAAAGAGTTTTTTTTATTTTCATGACTATGAAGGCATCAAAACTATGAATTAACACATGTGGAGTTATATACATAACAAACAAGTGTGAAAGAACTGAAAATATGTCATATTCTAGGTTCTTCAAAGTAGCCACCTTTTGCTTTGATTACTGCTTTGCACACTCTTGGCATTCTCTTGATGTGCTTCAAGAGGTAGTCCCCTGAAATGGTCTTCCAACAGTCTTGAAGAAGTTCCCAGAGATGCTTAGCACTTGTTGGCCCTTTTGCCTTCACTCTGCCGTCCAGCTCACCCCAAACCATCTCCATTGGGTTCAGGTCCGGTGACTGTGGAGGCCAGGTCATCTAGCGCAGCACCCCATCACTCTCCTTCATGGTCAAATAGCCCTTACTTTCAAAGTTTTCCCAATTTTTCGGCTGACTGACTGGCCTTCATTTCTTAAAGTAATGATGGCCACTCGTTTTTCTTTACTTAGCTGCTTTTTTCTTGTTATAATACAAATTCTAACAGTCTATTCAGTAGGACTATCAGCTGTGTATCCACCTGACTTCTCCTCAACGCCACTGATGGTCCCAATCCCATTTATAAGGCAAGAAATCCCACTTATTAAACCTGACAGGGCACACCTGTGAAGTGAAAACCATTTCAGGGGACTACCTCTTGAAGCTCATCAAGAGAATGCCAAGAGTGTGCAAAGCAGTAATCAAAGCAAAAGGTGGCTACTTTGAAGAACCTAGAATATGACATATTTTCAGTTGTTTCACACTTGTTTGTTATGTATATAATTCCACATGTGTTAATTCATAGTTTTGATGCCTTCATAGTCATGAAAATAAAGAAAACTCTTTGAATGAGAAGGTGTGTCCAAACTTTTGGTCTGTACTGTATGTAGACAACTATTCTAGAGTAACAAGGACAGTCTAGGGAAAGAATAGAAAGAAATGTGTGTACATTTTAGGGACTTTGATCAGGGATAGCTTTGGTGCAGTGAGGGGCTGCTGCAGCACGTAATTCTAGCGGTTCTGCATCACAAAACCAACCACCTGCAGAGACAGCTTTTTTTTCAAAACCTCAAGTTTCTACGTAAGCTTATTATCAGCACAGCACCCCAACAGCATTCTGCTGCAAACGCTGATGATGTTTTATACATTTTTGTCTAATGTTGACCAAGTGCTATTTGATGCCTAGTGGAAAAAACATTTTGCCACAAATCCCGCATTGTTTTATCTAGAGATAAGCGATTCAAAGTTGACGAAGTGGAATTTCATGCGAATTTCACAAAAAGCGTCCCCTGTAGAAGCGACCCCTGGGTAGCAGGGCTAGATAGGTAATTGGTAGTGAGAGTAGCTTGTAAGCTGTCTGTTTGCTGTTTAGCTCATTCTGTGTCTATGCAAAATTCCTGTACCATTGTTGCTGATTTATGTACACCTGTTCATACCATTCCTGTCATTGACCCATTGGTGCCTCTGGTGCGGTGCTACTGTACTGTTAATCAGATTTTCCGGCAGTTTCATTTTGTTCCTTAATAAAGCTGGTTTATGCTTCAGTCTCCTTGTCTGCTGTACTGTACTTGAATCCTGCCTTGCGGTCTCTTCCTCTTCTGACCGTTACAATACAACCAGTTTTGTGGTGTATTTAGTTGATATAAAAGTACATCCATTCCTTTTTAATTCTGGGATGAAATTGTGTTCTGCTACAAACTGTTTTGGGGTGTATTTAGTTTATATATAAGTACTTGCGGTCTGGCATGCTGCATGGGTGAAGAAAGCACGCTCCTCAAGCTTACGAAGAAGAAAAATAAGATAATAGAGGTGATCCCACCATTAAGGCCAAGAACAGATAACCCGAAATGGGTTAGCTGCCGAGGCTGCAGTTCGCCAAAGCAGAACACTTCTCTACACACTTTTAGGGTGGTCAAATTCTTTTACACTTAATTTGATGCCTCAATCAGTAGTTTCGGAGTTGGTGTGAAATAGCGGCCCGATACTACACACTTTAGGGTGAGTTCACACTTCAGTTATTTGATCAGTTATTACTATCATTTTTTGTGAGCCAAAACCAGAAGTGAAGCCTACTCAGAGATAAGGTGTAATGGAAATATCTGCATCTATTCTGTGTTTTTGACCCAAACCTGGTTTGATACTACACATTTTAGGGTTATTCTGACTCAGATTGTTAGCTAGTGAGACCTCTATGCCTGGCCTGTATGAGCAGGTATAATCACTGCGGACAATTCTTATCAGATGGCTTGAACTCACCAACACCGAGTTTATCCATGTAAGTTGCTTTATTCTGTAAGCCAGATAACAGAGTACAGCAGAACAGATGGATTCCGGTATTGTGCGGTCAAAAGATGATGCTTTTGTAAGCGTACATGAGAATACATGTGTACCTGTTCAATGCCTGGAGCAGTATGGAGAAACAGGAAGTGAGGTACACAGAAGAAAGGGTGGAGCAATGAATTGAATAACAGATATCAAGAAAAGAAAAACAAGTGCATTACCAAAAACGGCCACTAGATGTGAGCATATGACCAAATATAGAAGATATGAATGGTTCAACGAATTAAACTATATAAATTTTAACTGCGTAGCAGCACACTCTCCGTCTGGCATTGAAAATGTCACTATTTAAACCATAACGGTAGTTATATAATTGCAAATAAACAACAGTGCAATTTGCTTAATGTCCGAGGACCTGAAAAACATAAAGAGAACAGGCATAAAATGCAACAACAAAATTGTAAGGCTTCAAGTGAATCAATTAAAGTTCAAACACAGGTAAGATTCAGCAGCCTGGGCTATAAGTTCATTCTCCGAAGGGCAAGAGCAGAACAAGTTCTGTGATAGGCCTGATGAAAGTCTTTACAGTCCCATCTCTTGCAACTTTCACCTCCACCTTGCGTACGTTTCCGTCATCACTACGAACGCTCTTAACAATAAGTCCAATAGGCCACTCGATTCTTTCGGCCAGCTGGTCCTTGAGCAGAACGAGATCTCCAACTTGTATGGTAGAGTACTGTCATTGCCATTTCCTTCGTCCTTGCAGAGGGGAAAGATACTCCATCTTCCAACTATTCCAGAAGCAGTTGGCAAGGTTCTGTACTCGCTTCCATTGATCAAAGCACAGATTTCCGTCTTTGAAAGTTTCCAGGTGGAACAGGAACGGACCCAAGCTACTGGGTAAGCAGGGTAGCTGGGTTAAGAATAGTTGGGTTCTCTGGATCTTTGTCAGGTTCTAGAAGACCGAAGACGTCAGCCGTGGTCTCTTCTGTGTGATCTAGCAGGAACTCAGGACCTTGAGGTAGGCAACAGCCGCAATGGCCTTTTCTACGGCTCATAGCAAGGGAAGCTGAGGTGTAGCAGCGTGGTATATGGATTCCATCTAAGGCGTGTAGAGATTGCTTCCAGGACTCCCACTTTGAAAGCTTGTCAGATGGCAGTGGAGCATCCCAATCTTTAATAGACTCTGAGAGCTGTCTAAGTAAGGCTTTACCTTGTATGGTGATGGGAGCCACAAATCCCATTGGATCGCATAGACTGTTTACCACTGACAGAACACCACGCTTGGTAAATGGCTTGTCTGTATAGCTGACTTGAAAGCTGAAAGTGTCCTTTAATAGGTCCCACCGTAGGCTCAGACTTCTCTGTATAGGTGGCATGTCCATTCCCAGATTTACAGTGGGGGAAATAATTATTTGACCCCTCACTGATTTTGTAAGTTTGTCCAATGACAAAGAAATGAAAAGTCTCAGAACAGTATCATTTCAATGGTAGGTTTATTGTAACAGTGGCAGATAGCACATCAAAAGGAAAATCGAAAAAATAACTTTAAATAAAAGATAGCAACTGATTTGCATTTCATTGAGTGAAATAAGTATTTGAACCCTCTAACAAAAAAAGACTTAATACTTGGTGGAAAAACCCTTGTTTGCAAGCACAGAGGTCAAACGTTTCTTGTAATTGATGACCAAGTTTGCGCACATTTTAGGAGGAATGTTGGTCCACTCCTCTTTGCAGATCATCTCTAAATCCCTAAGGTTTCGAGGCTGTCTCTGTGCAACTCTGAGCTTGAGCTCCCTCCATAGGTTTTCGATTGGATTAAGGTCCGGAGACTGACTAGGCCACTCCATGACCTTAATGTGCTTCTTCTTGAGCCACTCCTTTGTTGCCTTTGCTGTATGTTTTGGGTCATTGTCGTGCTGGAACACCCATCCACGACCCATTTTCAGTTTCCTGGCAGAGGGAAGGAGGTTGTCGCTCAGGATTTCACGATACATGGCTCCGTCCATTTTCCCGTTTATGCGAATAAGTTGTCCTGTGCCCTTAGCAGAAAAACACCCCCAAAGCAAAATGTTTCCACCCCCATGCTTGACGGTGGGGACGGTGTTTTGGGGGTCATAGGCAGCATTTTTCTTCCTCCAAACACAGCGAGTTGAGTTAATGCCAAAGAGCTCTATTTTGGTCTCATCAGACCACAGCACCTTCTCCCAGTCACTCTCTGAATCATTCAGGTGTTCATTGGCAAACTTCAGACGGGCCTGCACATGTGCCTTCCTGAGCAGGGGGACCTTGCGAGCCCTGCAGGATTTTAATCCATTGCGGTGTAATGTGTTTCCAATGGTTTTCTTGGTGACTGTGGTCCCTGCTAATTTGAGGTCATTAACTAACTCCTCCCGTGTAGTTCTAGGATGCTTTTTCACCTTTCTCAGAACCATTGACACCCCACGAGGTGAGATCTTGCGTGGAGCCCCAGAGCGAGGTCGATTGATGTTCATTTTGTGCTCCTTCCATTTTCGAACAATCGCACCAACAGTTGTCACCTTCTCTCCCAGCTTCTTGCTAATGGTTTTGTAGCCCATTCCAGCCTTGTGCAGGTCTACAATTTTGTCTCTGACATCCTTGGACAGCTCTTTGGTCTTTCCCATGTTGGAGAGTTTGGAGTCTGCTTGATTGATTGATTCTGTGGACAGGTGTCTTTTATACAGGTGACTAGTTAAGACAGGTGTCCTTAATGAGGGTGACTAATTGAGTAGAAGTGTCTAACCACTCTGTGGGAGCCAGAACTCTTAATGGTTGGTAGGGGTTCAAATACTTATTTCACTCAATGAAATGCAAATCAGTTGCTATCTTTTATTTAAAGTTATTTTTTCGATTTTCCTTTTGATGTGCTATCTGCCACTGTTACAATAAACCTACCATTGAAATGATACTGTTCTGAGACTTTTCATTTCTTTGTCATTGGACAAACTTACAAAATCAGTGAGGGGTCAAATAATTATTTCCCCCACTGTAAGTCCTTAAACCCTGTGGTATGATCGCCATGTTGAAAGACTTTCATGACAGCAACACTATTTGAGGCAATTTGTGTAGTCTGAATTTAGCCTCCGAAAGCATACCTTGTGTCCTTTGGAGCAGGTCTATGGCTTCTTTGTTTGTAGGTAAAGACTTAAGTCCATTGTCAACATAAAAGTCTCTCTCAATGAAGTGTCGAGCATCCGCGCCATACTCCTTTTCTCCATCAATGGCAGTCTTTCGCAAACCCTATATTGCAACAGCGGGTGAGGGACTATTTCCAAAAACATGTACTTTCATGCAATATTCAATAATCTCATTGTCCATGTTGTTGTCACGGTGCCACAGAAACCTTAGGAAATTACTATGGTCTTCGCGTACAATGAAGAAATTAAACATCTGTTCAATATCAGCAGTTATGGCAACTGGTTCTCTTCTAAACCTCATACGCACGCCTACAAGGTTGTTGGTTAGATTCGGGCCAGTGAGAAGAACATCGTTTAGGGATACACCTTGATGCTTGGCACTGGAGTCAAATACTATCCTGATTTGTTTTGACTTACGAGGATGATACACTCCGAATTAAGGCAGATACCAGCACTCATCGTGTCTTTGAATTGGTGGTGCTGGTTCGGTGTGATCGTTGTCAAAGATCCTTTTCATAAAGGCGATGAAATGGTCCATTATTTCAGGCCTGTTCCTTAGTGTTCATTGAAGTGAGTTAAATCTAGATAAAGCCTGTTCACGATTGGTTGGGAGTTTGGCCCTTGTAGCACGAAGAGGTAATGGTGCAACCTAGCTGTTAGACTCATCCTGAAAGAATTCTGGAATTCTTCTGGAAGTGGAGTAGGATGCATGACTGTAACATGTCTGTCATTACTGCACTCTGTGCACTTGATAACAACTTTACAGTCTTAAGCAAAATGGCTATCAGAAGCACAGCACTTGTAGCATATGCCAAGTTTCTGGAGAATCTCCCTGCACTCTTGTAAAGTCTTTGCACTAAGCCCACAACATTTCTTAAGAGGGTGAGGCTTCTTGTGAATAGGACATTGACGATTAGGGTCTTTATCTCTGTCATCCACAACACACTGATCAGAAGGTGAGGTTGTGGAGGGTGAGATGTCTGTCCTTTTAACAGATATTGCTCTATTTAAGTCTCTACGTTTAGCTGCTGTGTTATCATACCTTGATGATGGTGAGGATGAAGCAGGCAGGTTGGGTTCACTGAAGCTGGGATCGTTTCTCTTCCAGGCTTGATCACTAATAAACCTGCAGAAGTATGAGAATGGAGGAAAGGATACATTATAGTCTATTTTGTATCTTGAGCCCTGTTGTGCGCATTTCTCTTGTAGGCCGTATGGCAGTTTAGACACCACTGGGTTGACACCATGAGCGGTGTCCAGGAAGCTTAGTCCAGGAAGACGTGGGTCAGTCTTTGCCAACTCTAGCTCCATGAGGAGGTCACTTAGATCTTGGAGCTTGCGGTAGTCTTTGTTCCCTATTTCTGGGAAGTTTTATAGTCTCTTGAATAGAGCGCTTTCTTTGGCTTCAGAGCTACCATATGTCTTGCCCATGCAGCAACAAGACCTGCATCTGGATGATCAACATGTACTGTTCTGAGTCTTTTAACACGACCTGCAGATTCTGGTCCCAGTCACTTTATGAGCAAATCAAGTTCTTCCTTAGCAGTAAGGTTGAGATGGGCAATAGTAGCCTTGAAGGTTGATCTCCAGGCCCTGTAGCTCTCTGGACAGTCGTCAAATCTTGAGAGGCTGGTGTTAATGAGCTCACGGCGTACCATGTATCTGGCAAAGTCATTCATGTCTGGTCTCTCACTCCTTGGTGTCAAAGTAACTTGTGCAACCCCTTGGGTGTGAAAGTTCTCTGGTGATGTAGGGTGAGGTTTACCAGGGTAAAATGATGTTGCATGAGCGTTTAACTGTGGTGTAGTCTCTAAGGCTTGTGCTGGCTTTGATTTGAGCTGCAGCTTATCACTGGAAGTCACCTTGTTGTTGACATGAGTTGATCTGGTTTGCTGCATAGATGTACTTGCGTTGGAGACTTGAAGAGACTCAGGCATATAGAGCTGGGAGGTCTCTGCATTTGGAGTCAGAACAGTGTTGTTAGTAGGAGGTACAGGAGATGAAGAAAATTGAAAATTAACGTGCTTAATTAAGAAACTTGATACCTTTATTAATAAATGGGTATGAGCAAGAGTGGTCGATATGCTCAGATGCTCTGATGTATAAAAAATGAACCTCCTATTATAGATAGGTGGTGGAATAATGAATCACTATAGGGGCGGGGATGATAGTAGGTAAGTCTGTGGGAAAAAAACTCTCCCTAGATGACCCTATGGAACTATGTCCTGAAGCACAGGGATGTCCCCTGATGGTGGAGACACCCTGCCCCCGTACCTAGGCCTAGATGTGGCCCTAGTGATGCCCTACTTAGCAAAGCTGGATCGGGAAATATTGATCCAGTGAAAAAAAACAAAAAGAATAAGTCTAATATAAATAATATAAAGACACCACCCCAACGCGTTTCGGCTGCATACAGCAGCTCATCAGGAGGTGATGACAGTGTAATAAACGTAGGGAATAAAGAAAGCAAATTTTTTTTAAAGATGGTGCTTCGAAAAATTAGATGGTACTTAGCTCCTTGGCATACTTGATGGCGCTGTGTATACAGATATGTACCTCTTGTCCGTATGTATGATGAAGTCTGAAGGTAAAAGGTACTATATGTCAGACATTTATACAGGTCTGAAGATACAAAGTACTATATGTCAGACATTCATATATTGCAATAGTATACTGATCTATGGTCAAAATATACTATATGCCAGTCAGTGATTAACATAGAATAGACAGGTCCGTGGTATAAATAATGCTGTGTACTCACCAGACAGAGGGGGGCCCTGTAGAAGGTACAGCTGGTATGCTAGGAGACTGGAGGGCTCATAGCAGTGTGCCAGCGCTTGCTATTTAAGTGCTGGTGCCGACATGTTTTTCCGGACGCCAAGGAGATAGCACTTCCGGTGAGTGGACCGCATCGCAATGACGTGATTCGTCACTTCCGGTCCTTGGAACGCATATTGGAACGCATATGCGGCCGGCGATGCTAGAAGTTACTGGTCTGTATGTACTTCTCAGCAACTGCTGATTTGGCCAGAATAATTGGACCGAAGTAGTTCTATAGTCCCCTGCTCACATAGGATTGGTGGTGGGAGGACTGTGTCATATATTTTGAGCTCTAAAATACCACATCTCGGTTGGAGGAATTAACATGACGTACAGGAGATGATTCTGTATCTTTGCAGATGTTATGCTTTAGAACGTATTGTTGCGTTCAGCTGGATCTTCCAGTCCAGCTGGGATAAGGCAGTCTGAATTAGTACTTTGTCCCATTGCTTGTTCAAGGACTTTCAGCCTTGCTAGGGAAGCTGCTTCCTCCCCTTTCATTTGCAGAATCTTTATTTGTGAATCTGCCTCTGCTTGGAGAGCTTTGTTTTGAGCTTCCATCTTGGCTTGATAAGCTGCCATCTCTGCTTGTTGAGCTGCCCTTTGAGCTTCCATCTCTGCTTGACGAGCTACCATCTCTGCTTGGCGAGCTGCCACCTCGGCTTGTTAAGCTGCCGTTTGATCTTCCATCTCTGCTTGCTTTCTGGTAAAGGAGCTTTGTGCCTTTTTTGATTCGGCATCAGCGCGGGCCTCTATTAACTTATCACTTAATGTTGATCTTCTGGAACGAGAGGATCTGGAAAAAAGTGCAGTGCGCTTGGTTGTGGTGGATCTGTGAGATCTGGTCTCCTGCAGTTGAGTAATGCGGAGTTCTGCGTTAAGCTTAGCATTTTGCACTGTGAGATCCCTTTGTTGGTTCAGTGCATCAGTCCTAGTCAGTTCTGCTGAAGAATCCTCTATATTAGAGTCCTGCAAGAAGACTGAGTATTTTGCAGACAGCTGCTGGTAGCGTACATACACAGCAAATAGGTGATTTATGGAGTCTCTTATTTCAGCTGGTTGATCATAAGAGTGTGACAAAACTGACATGCGGTGTGAGGTTCTGTCCCAGAGGTCTGACAGATTAGTGGAGAAGTCATCTCTAGTGGCTTGATAGTTTTCTCTGAGTTTCTGTGTTGGTTTTATTGTACGTTTGGGTCTTACACTCTGTTCGGCAATATCTGCAGAATCTGCTCCCTGTACGTCTGCCGGTTCAGAGGCATGATGTATCTGCGTTGGTTCAGCCATAAAAGAGTGTTCAGAGCCTTGTCTAGACATTTTTTATGGTTTTGCTAAAAAAAATTGTACTGTCTCTTTAAGAAGACAAACAGCGAAAAATGGTACTGTCTCTTTAAGAAAACGAACCGCGACTTAGACAGGTGAGGTAACACAGTGCAATGTAGAGAAACATTTTTCAACATTCACTTGAAGTACAGTAAGTTTGTGCGACCATGTGCTTTCACAAGATGGCGGATGGCACTGAGCTTGATTGCAGATTAGGCACACACATATACACAGCAGGCTGTAGGAATTCTATGCATCTTTTGACTATTCTGACTCCGATTGTTGTAATAGCGATTTATCCCTAGTGAGACCTCTATGCCTGGCCTGTATTAGGAGATATAATCACTGCGGACAATCCTTATTAGATAGCTTGAACTCACCAACACCGAGTTTATCCGTGTAAGTTGCTTTATTCTGTAAGCCTTGATGCTTTTGTAAGCTTACATGAGAATACATGTGTACCTGTTCATTGCCTGGAGCAGTATGGAGAAACAGGAAGTGAGGTACACAGGAGAAGGGGTGGAGCAATGAAATGAATGACAGATATCACAAACATAAAAACAAGCGCATTACCAAAAACGGCCACTAGATGGGAGCATATGACCAAATATAGAATATATGAATGGTTCAACTATTTTATACAAATTTTAACTGCGTAGCAGCACAAGGGTGTTCAAATTCTTTTTTACTTAATTCTATGCTCTTTCACCTTTGCAGTTAATGTTCCAGTACAGTCTGTCTGACAGACAGGTGAGAAGGAGAGATCCACTGCTTCCTCTGGTAGGCAGGCAAGTATCGACAATGATAGTCGTGTGGGAGCTGGTGTTGCGAGTTGTCAGGCACGTGGCTCTGAGACTGGTGAGGGTGACATCAGTGACGTACAGACAGTGGTGGACGATGATGTGGCCGATTGCCCGTGGGAGCCGGGTGAAGAGAGGGCTTCTTCATCATCATCATCATCATCATCATTATCAGGAGAAGAGGGTGGCAGCTTGCACATGAGGCAGCAGCTGAGCCAGCAGGGTGGCAGCGTGGCCATGAGTCAGCAGGGTGGCAGCAGTGTGAGAACTGTGGCCAAACGTGCCCGGGGTAGACCGTCTGCCAAGCAGGCGCCTACCTGTCTGGAAAGAAGTAGCGGTGCACGGCTTCACAGAGGCAGTGGTAGCAGGCAGTCAGCATGATGACTCATGCGATTCCTACTCTCACCACTCTGTGACTGTGTTGACTCCTCATGCGATTCCCAACATCACCACTCTGTGACTGGGCCACTGTGTTGGCTCCTCATGCGGTTGCCACCTTAGCACTCAATCATGTTGGCACTACTTGTTTCAGAACAGGTTGAATCACTGCCATGCTGTGTTAGAGCTGATCAGACTGGGCAAGAGTAGCCACACAACGATCAGTTGCGAAAGTGCATCGAAAAGCAGTCTCCCAATCAACTCCAACTGGGCAAGGTGATCAACAACAATGGCATAAACATTGTAGCCGCCCTGCATTCGGGGAAAATAACACATGCTCTCTGCATGGTGCATGTGATTAATTTAGTCGTGCATTGCTTTTTGAAAAATTATACTGGCTTGCATTGGTTGCTGCTCATGTACAGGAGACTGTCCTCACAGTTCAGCCATTCATTTGTGCCGAAGAATGCCCTCCAGGACTTGAAGGGACAGAATGGCCTGCCATTGCACTGCTTGATCCTCGACATTCCAAATTGCTAGGATTCCACCTTGCATATGCTAGAGCATCTGTAGGAGTAGTATAAAGCCATTAATGATTTCATCTTGCATGAGACAACCTCAGCAGACAGCCTTTGTTTCAAGGTAAAGGCAGAGGCAGCTGATTAGAGAGGCGTGCTTCATGCTCAGGCCCTTCGAAGAGTCCATCAGATTTGTTATTGGAAACAACTGTGGCATCAACGATATTTATCTTAGAGCAAACGCTCATGCTGATGCAACAAGGGACAATGGCAGGAGAAGAACAGCTTACGCATTTTGCAGGCCGCCCTGTAGCTTAAGTCCCATGGAGGAGAAGGATGAGGAGCTATGACCTGAGGAGGATAAGAGAAGTGGTTGGTGGAAGGAGAGCAGGAGGCTGCTGATGATGATCATGACAATCAATCATCTCAGTCAGAGATGAAGCCAGAAAGAACTGAGTCCTCTGGTATGCTGGCCAGAATTGCCAGTTGTATGCGTTTGAATACATATTGAAAGGGGCATCATTCACATCAAACTGATTACTAAATAGTCATGCTTTTAGACCCTCGCTTTCAAGGAAAAATGGGGGAATGTTTTCCTTCTTCCAAAAGGGAGGTCAAATTACGTTATTACCAGGAAACGGTGTGTAAGCAGCTTGCTGCCGTTTTCAGTGAGCAGATGCCTGCTGACAGCATGAATGACCGGGATGTCCCTCAATGAACCCCCACCCCCATTGTCAACCATCTAATGCCATCTCCACTAACACAATCAGCAGAGGCCACGGCCGCCGCAGCAGCAGCAAGTTCAGTATGATTAACATGATAGATTAACAGAGATGTACCACCTCAACACCCAGGTTCAGTCCCACATGGACCCTGCCTTTCTCCGGCTCATACCATGTTGCCTGACCCCATGGACTTATGGGCATATTGGGGGGGTTAACAAAAAGAGAACATCTTTTCATATAAAATTTGAGTCTTAGGAGACTGTAGGATGTTATATACCAATTTTCAGACCAATACGAGGAATTTGATTCACGATGAATTAATTGGGGTCAGAACGTAACTTTTTGAAAAATTTGCCAAATCAGACATGAAGAAAATATCAAGAAGTTTTCTTATCTCTAATTCCTCTAATTACTATACTGTATGTATTTTTGATCAACAGTTATGAATCTCTAACTATACATTACACAGATTTTCTCAGTAATCATGTATCATGGAGCTCACCTTGTTAATATCAGGGACCTCAAGAAATCTGCATAATTTAGGGTGGTAATTCATCCCAACATTGTTTACTGTTAGAAGAAAAAAACACTGGTGATGGTCTGTCCTGTAGAGTGTCCAGCAATGTGGTCACAGTTTCCATTAACTACTGTATATCAGACATTTCTAATAGCAAGAACAGTGCAGTCTGCAGAAATGTTCTTGCCGATACAGATTCCAGAATCATGAAGGAACCCGTTATTGTCCTGTTAGGGTTAGGTAAGTAGACATGAAATGATAACCAAATCTGTAGAGTGCTCAGATAACCAAATGTGTTTCAGGCAGGCATATTGTCTTTGGGTCTAACAAAGATTGGGCATATTCTCTCCCTTTGTTCCTGTAGTGAATCAATCCTTGAGTGGCCACCAACTACAAGAATGACCCAAGGGGCCTAGAACTCCCAAAACAAGTCCTTTCAGGCTCAGCTAAGAGTAATGTTCATGACCCCATAATAAGAAGACTGGGCAAACACATTAATACTTGTTATGTACAGCAAGAAAATTGCTAGACAATTCCAGGGTGCTTTGGGATAATGTTCTAATGATGGAAGAGTCCGGTGTGGAGATCTTTGGTCTTATGTTTGGTGTTGGGAAATAAGTTGGAACATTGAACTTAGGCTCCATTTAATTTCTAAGGTTGTACCTAAAATTCCGATATCCAGGTCCTTCAAAGCCTTCTCCACCTTTGGATAAATCTCAGGCCCTCCCGTGAAGTCAACTGGAATTATCTTAGTTTTTTGTCGGCTTTCTTTTTCTATGGATATAAGATATGTATAAAGATTAGGTCTTTCCTCTCAATATTTGAAGTCTTGTATCTATCTTGAATCTAAATGCAGATGTTGGTAAGACCTTCTTGCCCCTCACCTATCTCCTGAGCAACTTTTTGTAACTTCTCTGCATTCCTACTGATGAGAACGACATCGAAGCCTCTCCTGGCCAACTACAGGGAAGACATAGAAGTATGAGACAGATATAAGAGATAGATAATTAGACTGATAGACCACATGCTACTGACCTCCTTTGCGTAAGCCTTCCCGATTCCATCTGTCGCTCCAGTTACCACTGTGGGAGAAGTGAACAGACCATAGTTATATGGAATATACTTTACGTTTCAGATACTTATTTTCAGGATCTCTGCTTATTATCAGTGAATAGAAACATACATTGATTTAGCCTATATGGACAACCCAAACTACTGCCATAGTTGGAAGGCTTTACCATCCAGATTATAAGTGTCACATGACTAGTGCTTTTATGGGTAAAAAGGGTGTCTCTTGCTGTCAGTTGACCTTTGGTTCGGAAAGTATACAAACTTGTTCTGGAAACTTTTAAAGAATAGCTGTCACGACTGTGACTGATCCAGACAGGTCTGGGAGGAGAAGGTCGCAGCGACTTGCTACTCACGATAGCTTGTGAGTTTGCCCCGTGGTTCAGGGTATGTCATCTGGGTTTTGCCTTGTGAACCTTTTTGTCCTGACTGGGAGTTTGTAGGCATCCTTCTCAGGTGAGTCCTGTCTGCCACTCCCAGCTACTATATTAGTTTCAGTTTCACTTGCAGTCATTGCCAGATATAGTCCTTACTTCCAGTGCTACTCTGACCTTGGAAGGAGATCGTTTGATGGTGTTGCTGTGGAGCTCTTGTCCGGCGTGGACTGTCGTGTTTGGGATCGCCTTCTCTGCTCATGACTGGATAAGTGTCACAACCAGACAGTTGAGAAGCTCTGACAGGAGCTTTCCAGATCCTCCTCCTTGAGTTTCTTTGTTTTGGTTAAGTTCCTTATCTCGTTAGTCTATCTCAGCTGTCATGCAGTTGGACTGATTGCTTCCCTTTAAGTTCCTCCCCATGATGCATTAGGTTGCGGCTCATACAACTTCCTGGAGTGTGTGTGCTTGCTGTTTCTATTTCCCAGTCCTCTGCAAGATAAGTGCTGTTCCTTTATTTTTGATTTTCTGTCTGGATTTTCAGGTGACCCTGACTCCCTCCGTGTCTAGTGTAGGGAGCCGGTGGTCATGCCCCCTCACTATTGTAGGGTCTTCAGGTATTAGATAGCCGAGGTACGTGGATAAGCGCCCATCCACCTTTGGGGTGTTCGCATAGGCTGAGCAATTAGGGAGAGTGGCAGGTCTCATGTAGGGGTCTCCCTTTTGTTCCTTAGTTGTGGATCCAGTGAGTCATTATTGTATTGCATTGTCTTGTTTCCTGTACACCATCCGTGACATTATAAGCCGCCTAAACCGTCTCAAGCATGGATCCGGTTTCACTTTTGGCTGAGCGCTTCGAGGGTCTTTCATTGGAGGTAGCTGATCTCCGTAAGACTTTTTCTCAGTTTCAAGTGACCGGTTCAGCTTGCGTTCATGGAGTTTGTTCTGAGCCTAAGATCTCGCTCCCGGATACGTTCTCCGGGGGTAGTGAGTATTTTGTGCGTTTTAGAGAGGCTTGCAAACTCCATTTTCGCCTTCTTCCCCATTCCTCTGGTGATGAAGAACGGAGGGTGGGGATCATTATATCGCTG
This sequence comes from Bufo bufo, assembly GCF_905171765.1. Lineage (NCBI taxonomy): Eukaryota > Metazoa > Chordata > Amphibia > Anura > Bufonidae > Bufo > Bufo bufo. Next base: position 812,578,901 of record NC_053389.1, read on the forward strand.
CTCAGGGGTAACGCTCAATCCTGGGCCTTTTCGCTGCCGGAGGGGGCACGGCCCCTCCGTTCAGTGGATGAATTCTTTTTAGCCCTGGGTCAGATATATGATGATCCGGATCGTATTGCTCTGGCTGAGTCTAGACTACGTCTGTTATGCCAGGGTAAACAATCCGCAGAGATATACTGCTCAGAATTTCGGAGATGGGCAGCTGATACTGGTTGGAATGATGCTGCACTCCGAAGTCAATTTTGCCATGGTCTTTCAGAGGGATTGAAAGATGCATTTGCCTTTCATGAGAGACCTACCTCCTTGGATTCTGCTATGTCTCAGGCCGTTTGTATTGACAGGCGTCTTAGAGAGAGAGGAGAGATCTCTCCTTCCTGTCATACTCAGTCCCGGGACAGTGCAGCGGTCTCTTTCTGTGCGCAGGGGTCTCAGTCGCTGTCAGCCCCTTCTGAGCAGGAGCCCATGCAGCTGGGGTTGATTGCCTCTGACAATAGAAGATTCAGCCCGCAGGGGAGGGTTTGCTTTTGTTGTGGAGGTATAAATCATCTGGCAAATGTTTGTCCCTCTAGGAGATTCAGGCAGTCTTCTGGGAGTAATAAAGAAACAAAAAGGAAAAAATCTTTTAAAAATGTTCCGTCTGTTACTATTGGCAGGGTTGAGGCGGAAATTGAAGGTTTTCCGTTTGCTTGTAGTTCCCGTTTTGTCCTGCCTGCTAGGGTGGCGCTAGAGAGCAAGAGCATTTTTTGTGAGATTTTTGTGGATAGTGGAGCAGCTGTCAATCTCATTGATAATCAATTTGCAATAACTCATGGTTTTCAGGTATGCACTTTGGGAAAGGATATTCCTGTTTTTGCTATTGATTCCGCTCCACTTTCTCAGAAATCATTAAATGGCATAGTTCACAATATCCGTTTAATTGTGAGTGATGCTCATGTTGAGGATGTGTCATGTTTCGTCCTTAGCGGTTTGCCTACTCCTCTAGTGTTGGGGCTACCCTGGCTCACTAAACATAACCCCACCATTGATTGGCAAGCGAGGCAAATAAATGGTTGGAGTGACTTTTGCAGAGAGAATTGCCTCATGACATCTGTTTCTGAGGTTTCTACTAAGACTGTACCACCTTTCCTCTCTGAATTTTCGGATGTCTTCTCTGAGAGTGGAGTTCAGGATTTGCCCCCGCACAGGGAGTACGATTGCCCTACTAATCTCATCCCAGGCGCCAAGCTGCCTAAATCTCGTTTATACAATCTTTCCCAACCTGAGAGGGTCGCTATGCGTGCTTATATCTCTGAGAGTCTGAGAAAAGGACACATACGACCCTCGAAGTCACCTGTTGCCGCTGGTTTTTTCTTTGTTAAGAAAAAAGATGGTTCTTTAAGACCTTGTCTGGATTTCAGGGAGCTGAACAGTATCACTATTCGTGACCCTTATCCGCTTCCTCTAATCCCGGACCTGTTTAACCAGGTTGTTGGGGCTAAAGTCTTTTCCAAATTAGACCTAAGAGGGGCATACAACTTGGTCAGGGTCAGAGAAGGAGACGAATGGAAGACGGCTTTCAATACCCCTGAGGGCCATTTTGAGAATTTGGTTATGCCTTTTGGTTTAATGAATGCCCCAGCCGTTTTTCAGCATTTCGTGAACAGCATTTTTTATCATTTAATGGGAAAATTTGTATTAGTGTATTTGGATGACATTTTGATTTTTTCTCCTGATTTCAAGACTCATAAGGAACATTTACGTCAGGTCTTGCTCATCCTGCGGGAGAATAAATTATACGCGACACTGGAAAAATGTGTGTTTGCGGTTCCAGAAATTCAATTTCTGGGGTTTCTTCTCTCCGCTTCTGGTTTTCGCATGGACCCCGAGAAGGTCCGCGCTGTGCTTGAGTGGGAGCTTCCTGAGAATCAGAAGGCGCTGATGTGTTTTTTGGGCTTTGCCAATTATTACAGGAAATTTATTTTGAATTATTCCTCTGTTGTTAAACCACTCACTGATATGACCAGAAAGGGGGTAGATTTTTCTTCCTTGTCGGTAGAGGCACGTAAGGCCTTTTCTAATATCAAGGAGAGTTTTGCTTCCGCTCCCATCCTGGTACAACCTGATATTTCGTTACCCTTCATAGTTGAGGTTGATGCTTCTGAGGTAGGGGTGGGTGCGGTCTTGTCTCAGGGTTCCTCTCCTGCCAAATGGCAACCATGTGCCTTTTTCTCGAAGAAACTCTCCTCCGCAGAGAGAAATTATGATGTGGGAGATAGGGAATTGTTGGCCATCAAGTTGGCTTTTGAGGAATGGCGCCATTGGCTAGAGGGAGCCAGACACCCTATTACCGTGTTTACTGACTATAAAAATCTGGCCTACTTGGAGTCAGCCAAGCGTCTGAACCCGAGACAGGCCAGATGGTCTTTGTTCTTTTCAAGGTTTAATTTTGTTGTCACGTTCCGCCCTGGAGTTAAGAATGTGAAGGCAGATGCCCTGTCACGTTGTTTTCCGGGAGGTGGGAATTTTGAAGACCCGGGTCCCATTTTGGCTGAAGGTGTGGTGGTCTCTGCTCTTTTTCCTGAATTGGAGGCAGAGGTGCAGGCAGCCCAGTCAGAGGCTCCTGATCTTTGTCCTCCTGGGAGGTTGTTTGTGCCTCTCGCTTTGAGACACAAGATTTTTAAGGAACACCACGATACGGTCCTTGCTGGGCACCCGGGGGCAAGAGCCACACTGGATCTCATCGCTCGGAGATTCTGGTGGCCTGCGCTTCGTAAGTCGGTTGAGGGTTTTGTGGCAGCTTGCGAGACTTGCGCTCGTGCCAAAGTCCCTCATTCACGGCCATCAGGTCCTCTCCTTCCCGTACCCATTCCTTCCCGTCCTTGGACACATCTGTCCATGGACTTCATAACGGACTTGCCTCGTTCCTCGGGGAAGACTGTGATTCTGGTGGTGGTGGACCGTTTTAGCAAAATGGTGCATTTCATCCCTTTTCCTGGTTTGCCCAATGCTAAGACGCTGGCGCAGGCATTTATTGACCACATTGTCAAATTGCATGGTATTCCTTCAGACATAGTCTCTGATAGGGGCACGCAGTTTGTTTCCAGATTCTGGAAGGCTTTCTGTTCTCGCTTGGGGGTTCGGTTGTCATTCTCTTCTGCTTTCCATCCGCAGTCGAATGGCCAGACAGAGCGCGTCAATCAGAATCTGGAGACATACTGTATCTGCGCTGTTTTGTGGCGGAGAATCAGGAGGATTGGTGTTTTGTCCCTTGCTGAGTTTGCTTTAAATAACCGTCGTCAGGAGTCCTCTGATAAGTCACCATTTTTTGGTGCATATGGGTTTCATCCGCAGTTTGGGACTTTCTCGGGAGAGGGGTCTTCTGGTTTACCTGATGAGGACAGATTCTCCTCGTCTTTGTCATCTATTTGGCAAAAGATTCAGGATAATCTAAAGAGCATGAGTGAGAGATATAAGCGTGTGGCAGATAAGAGACGTGTGCCTGGTCCGGACCTGAATGTTGGTGATCTGGTGTGGTTGTCTACCAAGAATATCAAATTGAAGGTTTCCTCCTGGAAGTTGGGTCCTAGGTTTATTGGGCCTTACAAGATCCTGTCTGTCATCAATCCTGTTGCCTACCGTCTTGATCTTCCTCAGACTTGGAAGATCCATAATGTTTTTCATAAGTCCTTATTGAAACCTTATGTTCAACCTATTGTACCCTCGCCTTTGCCTCCTCCTCCGATTATGGTTGATGGAAATCTTGAATTTCAGGTCTCTAGGATTGTGGATTCTCGTCTTGTCCGCGGTTCCCTCCAGTACCTCGTTCATTGGGAGGGTTATGGTCCTGAGGAGAGGATGTGGGTCCCAGTGACGGACATTAAGGCCACTCGTCTCATCAGGGCTTTCCATAGGTCCCATCCTGAGAAGGTGGGCCCTGAGTGTCCGGAGTCCACTCGTAGAGGGAGGGGTACTGTCACAACCAGACAGTTGAGAAGCTCTGACAGGAGCTTTCCAGATCCTCCTCCTTGAGTTTCTTTGTTTTGGTTAAGTTCCTTATCTCGTTAGTCTATCTCAGCTGTAATGCAGTTGGACTGATTGCTTCCCTTTAAGTTCCTCCCCATGATGCATTAGGTTGCGGCTCATACAACTTCCTGGAGTGTGTGTGCTTGCTGTTTCTATTTCCCAGTCCTCTGCAAGATAAGTGCTGTTCCTTTATTTGTGATTTTCTGTCTGCTGGATTTTCAGGTGACCCTGACTCCCTCCGTGTCTAGTGTAGGGAGCCGGTGGTCGTGTCCCCTCACTATTGTAGGGTCTTCAGGTATTAGATAGCCGAGGTACGTGGATATGCGCCCATCCACCTTTGGGGTGTTCGCATAGGCTGAGCAATTAGGGAGAGTGGCAGGTCTCATGTAGGGGTCTCCCTTTTGTCCCTTAGTTGTGGATCCAGTGAGTCATTATTGTATTGCATTGTCTTGTTTCCTGTACACCATCCGTGACAATAAGTCTATCTCTGCTGTTGTTTGTTTGTTGCTGTCTTCCCCTGCTGTTCTCCTAGACATGAGTGACTAGCGCTCCCATCGGCCTTTCCCCAGTCCAGTCTTGTTAGGGCGACTGATGGTTTAGGCATCCTGCTCGCCGCACGGGTTCACACCCCGTCTAGGGTATCAGGGCAGACAGGTGCCAGCTTAGGGTTAGTCAAGGGTGGCCATTCTATTTCCCATCCGTAGATAAGGGTCCCCCTTCCCCTCCATCTGGTGCGACACGACTGCTGCTGGGATAGCGGTCGTGACAGTATATCTGGCCTTTTAAAAAAAAAAAAAAAAAAAAAATGACATTTCTTTTTTTTTTTCTCTGCTTGCTGTTTTGCTTTGTATTTTGTCTGTTCCACTATGGATCCGGTTTCGGTTTTGGTGAAACAATTACAGGGGTTATCCCTTGAAGTGGCAGGATTAAAAGCAACAGTGCTGCAGCAGCAGCAGCCATCCTTGGGTTCCACCGTTGCTACGGGAAACCAAGGTACTCCTGAGCCAAAAGTGGCTTTACCTGATAAGTTCTCAGGAGGGAGAGACCAATTTGTAACCTTCAGAGAAGCTTGCAAATTGTTCTTCAGGTTACGCCCTAGATCCTCCGGCGGTGAGGAACAACGGGTGGGCATTGTATTTTCTCTCCTGCAAGGAGATCCGCAGGCTTGGGCTTTCTCCCTACCATCAGACTCTCCGGCCTTACGATCAGTGGAGGAGTTTTTTGAAGCCCTGGGTCTCGTATATGATGACCCGGACAGGGTCTCACTGGCTGAGTCTAAGCTACGTAGACTTCGGTAAGAGAACCGGTCTGCTGAACTATATTGTTCCGAATTCCGTAGGTGGGCTACTGATACGTTATGGAACGACTCGGTCCTTAGGAGTCAGTTCTGCCAGGGGTTGTCTGAAAAATTAAAAGACGCGCTGGCGGTATACGAGGTCCCTGGGTCTCTTGAGGCTGCTATGTCTCTGTCCATAAGAATCGACAGACGACTCAGGGAGAGACTATTAAATTTTACGGAGGCCTCTATAGGGCAGGGATCAGTCTGTTATGGTCCAGTCGAACCAATGCAAATAGGGGGCGCCACTAGACGGCTGAATCCTCCTAAGTTCCGCCGTAGGTCAGAGGTTTGTTTTTGTTGTGGGGGGAGGGGTCATTTTGTAAAGGTTTGTCCCTCAGAACCCAAGAGACCACAAATAAAGGAGCCGCCGGAAAACTAGAGTCCCCAGATTGTGCGGAGGAGAACAGTCTGGGCGTATTCGTTTCCTCCATACGCATGTCTCAGTTTTTGTTGTCCGCTACCGTTGAGGCGGGCAATAAAACTGAGATCTGTTCCGTCTTTTTGGACAGTGGGGCGGGGGTCAACTTGGTGGATTCACTTTTTGCTCAGGCTCTGGGTTTTACTCCGGAACCGGTATGCAGAACTATTCCTGTTTTTGCCATCGACTCCTCCCCTCTTACTCAGAGAGAGTTAACTCAGATCATCCATAATATCCATCTGCAGGTAGGGGACCTCCATAAAGAGCATATCTCTTGTTATGTCCTGGACGGTCTTCCGGCTCCTATGGTATTGGGGCTTCCCTGGCTGGTGACTCACAATCCAGTGGTGGATTGGCAGGCCGGGGAGATTGTGGAGTGGAGTGAACATTGTAAGGACAACTGCTTGAGTAGTAGGTGCTCTACACTCTCTGTAACATCTTTACCTGCCTTTCTGTCAGATTTTATGGATGTGTTCTCTGAGAAGGGTTGTCAGGGGTTACCACCTCATCGTCCATATGATTGCCCGATTAATCTATTACCTGGGGCAAAACTACCTAAAACCCGGTTATACAATCTTTCCGGCCCGGAGAGGAAGACTATGAAAGATTATACTTCGGAGAGTTTGGCTAAGGGACACATCAGACCCTCTTCTTCACCTGTGGCTGCAGGGTTCTTTTTCGTTAAAAAGAAAGATGGGGGCCTACGTCCTTGCCTGGATTTCCGGGAATTAAACCAGATAACTATCCGAGATCCCTATCCTCTTCCTCTCATTCCCGACCTCTTTAATCAGGTTGCTGGTGCTAAATGGTTCTCCAAAATGGATCTCAGAGGAGCCTATAACCTGGTTCGCATCAAAGAGGGGGATGAGTGGAAGACGGCTTTTAATACTCCGGAAGGGCATTATGAAAATCTGGTCATGCCATTTGGTCTTACTAATGCGCCTGCGGTATTCCAACATTTTGTCAACGATATTTTTAGTCACCTTATCGGGAGATTTGTTGTGATATATCTTGATGACATCCTGGTCTATTCCCCGGATCTGGATACTCATAAGATCCATGTGAGACAAGTGCTGCAGATATTAAGGGCCAACAAATTGTTTGCTAAGTTAGAAAAATGTGTGTTCGCCGTAAAAGAACTGCTATTTCTGGGGTATGTGTTGTCAGATTCAGGTTTCCGCATGGATCCAGAGAAAGTCCGGGCGATTATAGACTGGGATCTGCCTGAGAACCTGAAGGCATTGCAACGCTTCCTGGGGTTTGCCAATTTTTATAGAAAGTTTATAAAGAACTATTCCTTGGTGGTCAAACCACTGACGGACATGACCCGAAAGGGATCCGATTTTTCCAAATGGTCACATGCAGCCAAAACTGCCTTTGCATCTCTGAAGGAGAGATTCACCTCAGCCCCTATTCTCGTACAGCCAGATGTCTCGCTTCCTTTTATTGTAGAGGTTGACGCATCAGAGGTGGGGGTGGGAGCGGTACTATCTCAGGGCCCGTCCCCTGGTGAATGGCGTCCGTGTGCTTTCTTTTCGAAGAAATTGTCTACTGCAGAAAGGAACTATGATATTGGCAACAGGGAACTTTTGGCTATTAAGTAAGCTTTTGAGGAGTGGCGTCATTTTTTGGAGGGGGCGGTTCATCCCGTCACGGTGATTACTGATCACAAAAACTTATTATATCTGGAGTCTGCTAAACGTCTCACCCCTAGACAGGCTCGGTGGTCGTTATTTTTTACTAGGTTTAATTTTGTAATAACTTATCGCCCGGGGGCAAAAAATACTAAGGCGGATGCATTGTCTCGAAGTTTTCCTGGAGGGGGTGATGTTGAGGTACCAGAGCCCATTTTGCAAAAGGGGTGGTGGTCTCTGCATTACACTCAGGTTTGGAGGGGAGGGTGTTGGAAGCTCAGGGGGACGCCCCGGCCTCCTGCCCCTCGGGTAAACTGTTTGTGCCAGAAAATTTACGACTGGAGATACTAAAAGAACACCATAACTCCACACTGGCAGGACACCCAGGTAGTAGGGCAACCTCTGAATTAGTGTCTCGTCGGTTCTGGTGGCCTAAGTGGCGCCAGGAGGTGTTGAATTTTGTGTCTGCATGCAGTGCCATCTTAAGAGCATTATAGGCCCCCGGGCAATACAGTGCACTGGGGCCCTGTCTACACAATCACGCACTAGAATAAAAATGCAAATTATCAATACTTTATTTTTCCTCACCTTTTTTACACTTCCTCGAACGAGTGGCAACTCTAAGATTGCTATATAAGGGGGACACATAAGATATTACAGTCAAAACTTGAGGGGCACTAATAACTTAAAGTGGATGTAAACCCAAACATTTTTTTTTTTTGTGATGTCACAATGTAGAGTACCCAGGCAGTACACACGCCACTCCAACATTAATACCCACCAGCACCAGCAGTACCCACACCAGCATTACCCACCAGCACCAGAGTGTGTGTACATTTATATATATATCTATATTTATTTCGTTTTTTTAGTTGTATGATTAAAGTGGATGTAAACCCCCAAGTATGCAGTATAGCACCCTATAGTATACAGCACCACACAGTATGCAGTATAGCACCCTATAGTATACAGCACCACACAGTATGCAGTATAGCACCCTATAGTATACAGCACCACACAGTATGCAGTATAGCACCCTATAGTATACAGCACCACACAGTATGCAGTATAGCACCCTATAGTATACAGCACCACACAGTATGCAGTATAGCACCCTATAGTATACAGCACCACACAGTATGCAGTATAGCACCCTATAGTATACAGCACCACACAGTATGCAGTATAGCACCCTATAGTATACAGCACCACACAGTATGCAGTATAGCACCCTATAGTATACAGCACCACACAGTATGCAGTTTAGCACCCCACACTATACAGTACCCCACAGTATATAGTAGAGCAGTATAGACCCCCACACTATACAGCACCTCACTGTATACAGCACCCCAAACTATACACGATACAGCCCCCCACACTATACAGTACAGCACTCTACACTATACCGCACCCACACTATACAGTACAGCACTCTACACTATACCGCACCCACAGTATACAGGCCCCCCACACTATACAGTACAGCAGTATAGCACTCCCCCCACTATACAGCCCCCCCCCCACACTATACAGGCCCCCCACACTATACAGGCCCCCCACACTATACAGCCCACCACACAGTATACAGGCCACCCCCCCCCCACACACACACAGTATACAGCCCACCACACAATATACAGCCCATTACACAATATATAGCCCACCACACAATATACAGCCCACCACACAGTATACAGGCCCCCACACAGTATACAGCCCCCCACACAGTACACAGCACCCCACTATACAGTAGTTTACAGTATATTAAAATAACAACCCCATGTCACCTTTTTCTGATGTAATCTTTACACAGAAAAGCTCCACAGTTAACTTCTGCAACACTCCTGGTAGGACCTGTGATGACTTCATAGCCATGTGACCAGTAATTGCTAGGTTACTGGTCACATGGTAATGATGTCATTAAGGTCCTAGATCAAAACTCATTAAGGTCCTAGAATTAAGATCATTAACACAGTACGATCATGATGCCTGTGTAGCCGACAGCCTGACACCCGGGGCAGTAGCTAGCAGGGCTCAAGAGGCAGCTGCCTTGGGCCCCCCCAGGAGCAACTGGGCCCAGGGCAGCTGCCCCTTTTGCCCCTTGGTAAAGACGGCCCTGGCGGCAACGCTGCTAAATGACGGTTGGGAAGTTGGCTGGTGGGTTCACTGGGCAGGCGGGCCCCCAGGCAAGTGGGGCCCCCGGGCAACTGCCCAGCGTGCCCATTCGAAAAGACGGCCCTGTCTGCATGTGCTACCTGTGCTCGTTCTAAGGTAGATCATACTCGTCCGGCAGGGCGTCTCTTACCTCTGGCCATCCCCAACAGGCCTTGGACGCACCTGTCAATAGATTTCATTACGGATCTACCAGTATCAGCGGGGAAGACTGTTATTCTTGTAGTTGTTGACAGATTCAGTAAAATGGTGCACTTTATTGCTCTTGCCGCATTGCCTAATGTTACCACACTGGCTCAGGTTTTTATTAACCACATCGTGAAGCTTCACGGGGTCCCTTCCGATATTGTTTCGGATCGTGGTACCCAGTTCGTTTCTAAATTTTGGAAAGCTTTTTGTTCTCGTTTAGGGGTTCATCTGTCGTTTTCTTCATCTTTCCATCCACAGTCCAACGGTCAGACTGAACGTACCAATCAAAACCTAGAGACATATTTGAGCTGCTTTGTTTCCCAAAATCAGGAAGAATGGTCATCTTATTTACCGTTAGCCGAGTTTGCCATCAATAATCGTCGTCAAGAATCCACCGATAAGTCACCATTTTTTGATGCGTATGGTTTCCATCCTCAGTTTTGTACGTTTAGTGAGGGGGGGGCGGTCTGGGATTCCCGAGGAGGAACGATTTGCGTCTTCACTTTCTTCAGTGTGGCAGAGTGTGCAAGAAAGTTTGAAGAGAATTGGTGGTAGATACAAACGTGCGGCTGATAGGAAGCGCTCTGAAGGTCCGGACCTTGGGGTGAATGACTTGGTGTGGTTGTCTACCAGAAATATCAAGTTGAAGGTTCCCTCGTGGAAATTAGGTCCGAGATTTATTGGTCCTTATAGGGTAATTAAGATCATTAACCCGGTATCTTTTCGTCTGGAGCTACCTCAGACTCTAAGGATCCATAATGTCTTCCACAGATCTCTGCTTAAGAGATATGTAGAACCTCCTGAACCATTGCCACTACCGCCTCCACCGGTGGTTGTTGATGGCAGTCTTGAGTTTCAGGTAGAAAAGATTGTTGATTCACGATATGTTCGCCGCTCTCTTCAGTACCTGGTGCACTGGAAAGGTTATGGTTCCGAAGAGAGAATGTGGGTTCCAGCATCAGAGATAAAAGCGGACAGACTCATTCGGGCTTTTCATAGCTCCCATCCGGAGAGGCCTGGTCTTGAGGGTCCAGGGGCCCCTCGTAGAAAGGGGGGTACTGTCACGACTGTGACTGATCCAGACAGGTCTGGGAGGAGAAGGTCGCAGCGACTTGCTACTCGCGATAGCTTGTGAGTTTGCTCCGTGGTTCAGGGTATGTCATCTGGGTTTTGCCTTGTGAACCTTTTTGTCCTGACTGGGAGTTTGTAGGCATCCTTCTCAGGTGAGTCCTGTCTGCCACTCCCAGCTACTATATTAGTTTCACTTTCACTTTCAGTCATTGCCAGATATAGTCCTTACTTCCAGTTCTATTCTGACCTTTGAAGGAGATCGTTTGATGGTGTTGCTGTGGAGCTCTTGTCCGGCGTGGACTGTCGTGATTGGGATCGCCTTCTCTGCTCGTGACTGGATAAGTCTATCTCTGATATACGTTTGTTTGTTGCTGTCTTCCCCTGCTGTTCTCCTAGACATGAGTGATGGTGACTAGCGCTCCCATCGGCCTTTCCCCAGTCCAGTCTTGTTAGGGCGACTGAGGGTTTAGGCATCCTGCTCGCCGCACGGGTTCACACCCCGTCTAGGGTATCAGGGCAGACAGGTGCCAGCTTAGGGTTAGTCCGGGGTGTATATTCTATTTCCCATCCGTAGATAAGGGTCCCCCTTCCCCTCCGTCTGGTGCGACACGACTGCTGCTGGGATAGCGGTCGTGACAATAGCAAACCTGACTGGACATATCTTGCAGCATCATAGTGACCGTATATTGGTGATGATTCTGTCCAACTGTGTTTTTTTATTTAAAAAAACTCTTGAACTTGCAAGATGTTTTAATGGATAAATATAAAAAATCTGGACGTATCTTGCCGCTTTAGCATTATCGCGTATTAGAATGGACTCTGTCCAATTTTATTTTCAAACTACTGCAACGTTTCTTAAATAGACAAGTGTATGTACTAATTCTGACTGAACATTGCTTGCGGTGTCGGAGTGACCGCATACCGGAGCTAAATTGCGCTTTTTAAAATGTTAGAAATTGTAGACCAAAATTCCATGGAAAAACTAATATATATGACTTGGGAATCTGCGCATCTCACTGCTAAATTGTACTGGACTCTGTCCAATTGTGCATTTTATTCTAAAGTGTTTTTAAAAATGTTTTACATTTTGTGATTTCATTTTTCTTGCGCTGTAAAATTGTAAGAGTGGATTTTTTAAACCCATTCAATCCATTTTGCCATTTATCACAGACTTCTTTACCTGACCTCATGGGTTGTTCTGCATCTCTGACTTTCATATGGACTCTGTCCAACCATATTGTGTGACGTCTGAATGTTTAAATATCCTCAAAAATAAAATGGCTGGTAAACGACAGAGTGGCAATGGGTGGGGTAATGTAAAATTAAAGACCTGTGTTATTATCATTGTCAACATCAGCTACCACTTCTTCTGTTCCTCCCCTCCCTCTGCTCCATCGTTAGTCACCCATAAAGGTGTATGTGGGCAGGCGTAAAACATTATGGCCCTGATTTATCATTCATTCACTCCAGAATTCTGGCTTCAAAAAGTCGCAAAATAAGGCCTTTGTGACTTTTCTGCACTCACCTCCTCAAAATGTAAGCGTTTGCGCAAAAATTTGCGACTTTTTACACTCACTTGCGCAAATTTTTGTGAATTTTTGCATTTCTACACCACTCACTCTAGTTTTCTGATATGGGTGGGAAAGTGGGTGTGGTTATCTATGTTAATGAGTTTCACTCCAGATATATTATTGCAACTTTTTTTAAAAAGTCGCAAAAAAGTCTCACTCCAGGATTAGGATGGAATAGGAAAAGTGGAGTAGATTCTCTAGGCAGAAGTGTTAGGTTTAAGGACAAGCCAAATTTATTAAACAACATGTGAACATTTGATAAAATACTCCAACACAGACTTAAGCAAAACTGACTTCAAATATTCTCCTTATGATAAATTCCCCCCTATGTGTTCAGAAAGATGCTTGTGTGCAAACTGAACTCCCACCTGGCCAAGTTGCTGGTGCTGCAGTCGCTGCCATACCACTGCATCTAGGGAACTGATGCCATGTGCTCAGCCTCGATGGAAGATAACTATTGTAGCTGCAATTATTCTTTTTTTAAAAAGTCATCTCTGCCTCATAATCTTATGTGGTGGAGAATGTGGCCCACTCCTTGGACCTCCATGGTTGTGCTGGTCTGGTTCTCACACCAGGTATTTATCCACATCTTCGACGTCCTCCTCAATGGACATCCACTTGTTCCCAACAGAAACAACAGCCTCCAGTGTACTGTCGGAGGGCGTTCAGTTCAGCAAGTGACGTTATCACACTGATGCAGACAATATTGTCCTCCATGAGTGTGGAAAATATAACATTTGTTAAAATGAATCAGGTGTGGATCAGTGAGGATCTTCACACACCTCCAGCTGATGCTAATTAAATGCCGTTACTGACAGGGGTTAGTTATCACCAGCTCAAAGATGCCGCTGTCTGCCTGTCTTTCATACTACTGCCACTACTACTACTCCCCCACATCCCCACATCTCCCACCTTGTCAGTCAGGTTCCATTCTGTGCTGCTGCTTCTGCTGCTGCAGCTGCAGTGGCCCAGGTGGAGTAGATATATAATGGGAGTGGTAGTGGCTCTGATGGTGGTAGTTGAACTCACAAATCACAGTTGCAATCCACTGGCACCCTATACTTCCACATAGTGACTGGAGAGCGCACCCCCTTCTTCTTCAGGGGACACCCTAGTATTGGCACTCATGTCTGGTAATAGTTGAGATGCCCTTGATGATAGGTGTTTTTCTGTGTGCAAGGCAGGAGAGCAGGTGGAGTGGTCAGGATGGTATCAATAAATAAGTCTACAGTGCTGCCCATAATTATTCATACCCCTGGCAAATTTTGACTTAAAGTTACTTTTATTCAACCAAAAAGTAATTATTTGACGGGAAATGACATAGGTGTCTCCCAAAAGATAATACGACGATGTACAAGCGGCATTATTGTGGGGAAAAAACATTTCTCAGCTTTTATTTACATTTGAGTAAAAAGTGTCCAGTCCAAAATTATTCATACCCTTCTCAATAATCAATAGAAAAGCCTTTATTGGCTATTACAGCAATCAGATGCTTCCTATAATTGCAGACCAGCTTTTTGCAGGTCTCCACAGGAATTTTTGCCCATTCATCTTTAGAAATAAGTAGTGTTGAGCGGGAGGTGCCATATTCGATTTCGCGAATATTCGCGAATAATCGCTTGAATATTCGTCTTATATTCGTCGAAATCGAATATTGGTCATTTTTGTATTTATCGCGATTAATATGCGATTTAATCATTTGCATATTGCGATTTTTAAGCTTAGAATTAGAAGTTGTAAATTATAACTTCTAATTGCCTTTTAACTTAATAATAAGGCAACTTTCCTATTCTTTAATCTTGGAGATCTAGATTTAACACGAATATAGCGCTATATTCTATGTCTTTATATTAATAAAAGAATCAAGATAGAGAAGTATTCTTTATTCTGCATCAACGAAGATAGCGAAGTATTCTACATCAACGAGGATAGCAAAGTATTCTACAATGTATCTTCATTAATGTAGAATACTTCGCTATCTTCGTTGATGTAGAATACTTCGCTATCTTCGTAGATGTAGAATACTTCGCTATCTTCGTTGATGTAGAATACTTCGCTATCTTCGTTGATGTAGAATACTTTGCTATCTTCGTTGATGTAGAATACTTCGCTATCTTCGTAGATGTAGAATACTTCGCTATCTTCGTTGATGTAGAATACTTCGCTATCTTCGTTGATGTAGAATACTTCGCTATCTTCGTAGATGTAGAATACTTCGCTATCTTCGTTGATGTAGAATACTTCGCTATCTTCGTTGATGTAGAATACTTCGCTATCTTCGTTGATGTAGAATACTTCGCTATCTTCGTTGATGTTGAATACTTCGCTATCTTCGTTGATGTAGAATACTTTGCTATCTTCGTTGATGTAGAATACTTCGCTATCTTCGTAGATGTAGAATACTTCGCTATCTTCGTTGATGTAGAATACTTCGCTATCTTCGTTGATGTTGAATACTTCGCTATCTTCGTTGATGTAGAATACTTCGCTATCTTCGTTGATGTAGAATACTTCGCTATCTTCGTTGATGTAGAATACTTCGCTATCTTCGTTGATGTTGAATACTTCGCTATCTTCGTTGATGTAGAATACTTCGCTATCTTCGTTGATGTTGAATACTTCGCTATCTTCGTTGATGTAGAATACTTTGCTATCTTCGTTGATGTAGAATACTTCGCTATCTTCGTAGATGTAGAATACTTCGCTATCTTCGTTGATGTAGAATACTTCGCTATCTTCGTTGATGTTGAATACTTCGCTATCTTCGTTGATGTAGAATACTTCGCTATCTTCGTTGATGTAGAATACTTCGCTATCTTCGTTGATGTAGAATACTTCGCTATCTTCGTTGATGTTGAATACTTCGCTATCTTCGTTGATGTAGAATACTTCGCTATCTTCGTTGATGTAGAATACTTCGCTATCTTCGTTGATGTAGAATACTTTGCTATCTTCGTTGATGTAGAATACTTCGCTATCTTCGTAGATGTAGAATACTTCGCTATCTTCGTTGATGTAGAATACTTCGCTATCTTCGTTGATGTTGAATACTTCGCTATCTTCGTTGATGTAGAATACTTCGCTATCTTCGTTGATGTAGAATACTTCGCTATCTTCGTTGATGTAGAATACTTCGCTATCTTCGTTGATGTAGAATACTTTGCTATCTTCGTTGATGTAGAATACTTTGCTATCTTCGTTGATGTAGAATACTTCGCTATCTTCGTTGATGTAGAATACTTCGCTATCTTCGTTGATGTTGAATACTTCGCTATCTTCGTTGATGTAGAATACTTCGCTATCTTCGTTGATGTAGAATACTTCGCTATCTTCGTAGATGTAGAATACTTCGCTATCTTCGTTGATGTAGAATACTTCGCTATCTTCGTTGATGTAGAATACTTCGCTATCTTCGTTGATGTAGAATACTTCGCTATCTTCGTTGATGTAGAATACTTCGCTATCTTCGTTGATGTAGAATACTTCGCTATCTTCGTAGATGTAGAATACTTCGCTATCTTCGTTGATGTAGAATACTTCGCTATCTTCGTTGATGTTGAATACTTCGCTATCTTCGTTGATGTAAAATACTTTGCTATCTTCGTTGATGTAGAATACTTCGCTATCTTCGTTGATGTAGAATACTTCGCTATCTTCGTTGATGTTGAATACTTCGCTATCTTCGTTGATGTAGAATACTTCGCTATCTTCGTTGATGTAGAATACTTCGCTATCTTCGTTGATGTAGAATACTTCGCTATCTTCGTTGATGTAGAATACTTCGCTATCTTCGTAGATGTAGAATACTTCGCTATCTTCCTTGATGTAGAATCTACAGCAACGAAGATAGCGAAGTATTCTACATATTCCTCAATTTAAGTTATTATCGCATTAAGCGATAATGACAACTACGTAATTATCGAGTAAGGCGATTTATCGCCCTATGTTTTAATGCTCCACAAAAGTTAGCATAGCTCCATATTCGTCAACTTTGCTAATTCTAGCAATCAAATAGGAAAGTTGACAAGAGACAGCAAAGTTTTTAATTCGCTATGCGATAATATTACTTTGCTTTTTTTAAAATAAAAAGAATAATTATAATACTTAATAATTATTATAAATATTCTATTTATTTAAATAAAAAGCTAAGTAATATAATCGCATAGCGAATTAAACACAGCTGTCTCTATAGTCAACTTTCCTATTTGTTTGCTAGAATTAGCGAAGTTGACGAATATGGAGCTAAAACGAAGATGGAGAATATTTTGTTATGTTCGTTTTGAGGAATATGACGAATACATTCGTCATATTCGCTAATTCTACCAAGCCAACCATAGTAAACCAGGTCCAAGTTGAAATCGCAATGCGATTACTTCAAGTTATATTAATCGCATTGCGATTTCAACTTAGAGCTGTGTTTCTAATGGGTCAGCTTTCTAGAATTAACGAAGTTAACGAATATGGAATATAGCAGTGCTAAGTTGAAATCGTAATGCGATTAATATAACTTGAAGTAATTGCATTGCGATTTCAACTTAGCACTGCTATATTCCATATTCGTTAACTTCGTTAATTCTAGCAAGCTGTCCCATTAGAAACACAGCTCTAAGTAGAAATCGCAATGCGATTACTTCAAGTTATATTAATCGCATTGCGATTTCAACTTAATTCTCACATCCGACAGTACATTCTAGTATAGAGGCTTCCCATGGTGATGGGGACGCTCCATGAGCACGGAAGTCGGCAGAAGCGGCAACGGGCACTGACTGGAGCAGCCAGGAAGCCAGGAATCCTCAGGACAGGTAAGAACTACTTTTGGGAAGTGGGAAAGAAAAAAATATAACAATAAAAAAAACAAAAAAACAAATATTCGAAATATAGAATTTATAGTGCTATATTCTAAATATTCGTGAATTAGCGAAGTGACGAAATTCACTAAAAAAATTCGCTATTCGAATATTCGCGCTCAACACTAGAAATAAGCTCCAAATCTTTCAGGTTGGAGGGTCTTCTTGCCATCACCCTGATCTTTAGCTCCCTCCACAGATTCTCAATTGGATTGAAGGGAAGGAGAGCAATATTGTGTTTACAGTGCATAATATGCAGGAATGGTTTTCGGTACTGTGTCACATATAAAGACACCCTGAGGTACACCTAGAAAGGGAACCCCCAAAATGTGACCCCATTTTGGAAACTACACCCCTCAAGAAATTGATGAAGATCATACTTTGACCCAAGCGTTTCACAGAATTTAGAAACTCTTTGATGTGAAAATGAAATATGTGACAATGGAAATTTCCAATAAAATGGTGCTTTAGCCCCAACATTTTCATTTTCACAAGGGGTAGCAGGAGAAAAAGCACCCCACAGTTTGTTATGCATTTCTTTTCATGAATACAGCAACACCCCATATGTGCTTGTAAACTGTTGCTGAAGGGCACAGCAGTGTTTTTTATTTTAATTTAATGAGGTTCTCCATGCAGTATATATATGATATGATATTTAGGTGATAAAAAAAGTTAGATTCTTTTTCATGTTCTACCACTTTTGCATTAGAAAATCACTTTTATTAAAAATCAAGTTATATTTTGCATCATCATATACTAATATCCATAACATTTTTATTTTTCCACCAGCGTAGCTGTGTGAGGGCTTGTTTTTTGTGGGACGACCGGTAGTTTTTATTAGTATGATTTTGAGGTACATATGACTTTTTAATAGCTTTTTGTACAATTCTTTTGAGAGGTGGGGGGACAAATACAGCAATTCTGTCATTTTTTTTTAACCAATTATATATGACCAGATATAGGAAAAAGCAAATTTTTTTTTTTATTCAAATCTTTATTTTATATATTTTTCATTTTCTTTCTTTTTTTTTAATAAGTCCCACTTGGTTCTTGAAGATCCAGTGAGTTTGAATCTGATTGCTGTTAAATGCACTGCAATAATCAGCTATTTCAGTGCATAGTAATGTCAGTATTAGACCTCATGCACACGACCGTTGTGTGCATCTGTGGCCGTTGTGCTGTTTTCCGTTTTTTTTCGCGGACCCATTGACTTTCAATGGGTCCGTGGAAAAATCGGAAAATGCACTGTTTTGCAGCCGCATCCGTGATCCGTGTTTCCTGTCCGTCAAAAAAATATGACCTGTCCTATTTTTTCGACTGACAACGGTTCACGGACCCATTCAAGTCAATGGGTCCGTGAAAGAACACGGATGCACACAAGATTGGCATCCGCGTCCGTGATCCGTGGCCGTAGGTTACTTTCATACAGACGGATTCGAAGATCCGTCTGCATAAAAGCTTTTTCAGAGATGAACCGACAGTATATTCTAACACAGAGGCGTTCCCATAGTGATGGGGACGCTTCTAGTTAGAATATACTACGAACTGTGTACATGACTGCCCCCTGCTGCCTGGCAGCACCCGATCTCTTACAGGGGGCTGTGATCTGCACAATTAACCCCTCAGGTGCTGCACCTGAGGGGTTAATTGTGCATATCATAGCCCCCTGTAAGAGATCAGGGGCTGCCAGGCAGCAGGGGGCAGACCCCCCTCCCTCCCCAGTTTGAATATCATTGGTGGCCAGTGTGTGGCCCCCCCGCCCCCCCCCCCCTATTGTAATATCACCCCGCCCCCCCTATTGTAATATCACCCCCGCCCCCCCCCCTATTGTAATATCATTGGTGGCCAGTGTACGGCCTCCGTCGGCCCCCATCCCCCCCTCTATTGTAATTTCATTGGTGGCCAGTGTGCGGCCTCCGTCGGCCCCCCTCCCCCCCTCTATTGTAATTTCATTGGTGACCAGTGTGCGGCCTCCGTCGGCCCCCCTCCCCCCTCTATTGCAATTTCATTGGTGGCCAGTGTGCGGCCTCCCCTCTCTCCCCTCCCCCCCTTGCCCGATCATTGGTGGCAGAGGAGATTCCGATCGGAGTCCCAGTTTAATCGCTCTGGGGCTCCGATCGGTAACCATGGCAACCAGGACGCTACTGCAGGCCTGGTTGCCATGGTTACTAAGCAATATTACAATATTAGAAGGATCATACTTACCTGCTGGCTGCTGCGCTGTCTGTGACCGGCCTGGAGTTCCTCCAACTGGTAAGTGACAGGTCTGTGCGGCGCATTGCTTAATGATCTGTCACTTACCAGTAGAAGGAGCTCCCGCCCGGACACAGACATCGCAGCAGCCAGCAGGTAAGTATGATCCTTCTAATATTGTAGTATTGCTAAGTAACCATGGCAAGCAGGCCTGCAGTAGCGTCCTGGTTGCCATGGTTACCGATCGGAGCCCCAGAGCGATTAAACTGGGACTCCGATCGGAATCTTCGCTGCTACCAATGATCGGGCGGGGGGGGGGGGGGGAGAGGGGAGAGGAGAGGGGAGGCCGCACACTGGCCACCAATGAAATTACAATAGAGGGGGGCCGACGGAGGCCGTACACTGGCCGCCAATGATATTACAATGGGGGGGGGGCGGGGGTGATATTACAATAGGGGGGGGGCGGGGGGTGGCGCACACTGGCCACCAATGATATTCAAACTGGGGAGGGAGGGGGGTCTGCCCCCTGCTGCCTGGCAGCCCCTGATCTCTTACAGGGGGCTATGATACGCACAATTAACCCCTTCAGGTGCGGCACCTAAAGGGTTAATTGTGCGGATCACAGCCCCCTGTAAGAGATCGGGTGCTGCCAGGCAGCAGCGGGCAGTCATGTACACAGTTCGTAGTATATTCTAACTAGAAGCGTCCCCATCACTATGGGAACGCCTCTGTGTTAGAATATACTGTCGGATCTGAGTTTCACGATGTAACTCAAATCCGATGGTATATTCTAACATAGAGGCGTTCCCATGGTGATGGGGACGCTTCAAGTTAAAATATACCATCGGATTGGAGAAAACTCCGATCCTATGGTATATTAACTCCTGACTTTACATTGAAAGTCAATGGGGGACGGATCCGTTTCAAATTGCACCATATAGTGTCAACTTCAAACAGATCCGTCCACATTGACTTGCATTGTAATTCAGGACCGTTTGGCTCCGCACGGCCAGGCGGACACCAAAACGACTGTTTTTTCATGTCCGTGGATCCTCCAAAAATCAAGGAAGACCCACGGACGAAAAAGCGGTCACGGATCACGGACCAACGGAACCCCGTTTTGCGGACCGTGAAAAAATACGGTCGTGTGCATGAGGCCTTACACTGACAATAAGCCTGATCAGACCCTGTCTATGGGCCTGTCAGGTTTAGGTACAGTACATGTCAAGCTTGGAAGCCTTTGTACGACGTCAAGCTGCCATGATAACCATTGAATCCCTGCAAGCGCATTGTAAGGGCCTGATGGGAGAGAGGGTGTGCTCCATCCCTCTGTTAACCCTATGGATGCCACTTACAGTGGCAATTAAGGGCCAGCACCAATCGTGGCCATTAGTGCAGAGTGTCAGCTGTACATTACAGCTGACACTCAGTGCTGTTGGCGGCGGTTTAGTTATTGGGCTGTTGCCTTTTTTTTGGAAAAATTTGCTTCGATCCAAATAAATTCGCGGCAAATTACGTTAAAAAAACCCTACTATTTCCAGGCTTTAGAGAGCCTTTATAGTGGTGTAGAACACTGTGCCTTGCAGTAACACACATAGGGAGTCTGCTGCGGTAGTGAAATAATACTGTGAGTCCGTATGACATGCAGTTGACAGGTGTCGCTCTTAGAATCACTGCACACTTCACTTATTTGGGCAGTCACAGGGCCAAAACTGACCAAATAACTCAAGTATGAGCTCAGCCTTACAGGTCGATGTTAGTGTCAAGAAGAAGCGCACTCCTTTTACACCGTCCTCAGCAGCTGATTCCACATAGATGTCTACAGAACCTGTTCTATTAAATGCTTATACAAGTAGAGCCCCCCGACCGAGTGGAGAGGGGGTCAGCAGTAAGTTTGTGTTGACGTCACTGATTATTTTGCCCATCCTCTGATCAATCAGAACAATAACCCCCAAAATACGGATCCTGTCTGTGGAGCATCCGCCTTCACTCGGTCAGCATTTGGTCAGTGATCCATCAGTATTGATAATGCCCAAAAAAACAGGAGTGGATCTAAAACAGAGATGACACGTGAATGGAATATTTGCATGTCTTCTGTGTTTTGTACCCACTCCTGCTTTTGGCTACCAAATCATAAGCCAATTCTGATGGGACCATACAGGCCTTACAATTGCTACACAGACAGGATCCATTGTGCGTCTAATTTTTCCTTCCTTCTGACAGATCAGAAGAAGGGTCAAATAAATGATGATGTCAGCCAGGTCGAAAGGCAAAATAGTGGCCCCGTCATGAAGTGGGGAGGGTGGGAACAGCATTAGGAGACCACAGAGTGGCACAATGACAGAGTCTGGAAGTGGTGGCAGCATCAGGAGGCCACCGAGTGGTACAATGACAGAGTGTGGAGGTGGCGGCCGCAGCAGTAGCAGCATCAAGAGAAGGCCACCGAGTGGCACAATGACCGAGTGTGGAGGTGGCAGCAGTATGAAGAAGCCACCGAGTGGCACAATGACAGAGTCTGGAGGTGGCGGCAGCAGCAGTAGCAGCATCAGGAGAAGGCCACCGAGTGGCACAATGATGAATCTGGAGTTGGCAGCAGCATGAGGAAGCCACAGAATGGCACAATGAAAGAGTGTGGAGGTGGCAGCAGCATGAGGAAGCCACAGAATGGCACAATGACAGTGTCGATCGACCAAGATACTTCTGGGGGAACCTGCCTGGCATGAACAGGCCTCTAGTAGCTACAGACAATGAGATGACAAAGCATAAAGATAGCTTTGAGCCCGGAAGAGTCACGAAGTTCATCAAGATACGTCACTAAAGATTTTGCTGCATATAATCGGAGCGCTGGCCAGTGAATAAATTTAGTTTTTCGACCGAAATACTTCAATAAAGGTGAACGCTGAATAAAATATGTTTTTCCACCAAAATACATCACAAAAGATTTTACCACATATAACTGCAGCGCTGAATGCTGAATAAAATTAGTTTTTCTACCGAAATACGTCACTAAAGGTTTTGCCACAAATACCTGCAACAGTGAACGCTGAATATACTTTGTTTTTCTACCGAAATACGTCACTGAAGATTTTACCACATATAAATGCAGCGCTGAACGCTAAATAAAATGTGTTTTTCCACCGAAATACGTCACTAAAGGTTTTTTCACATATATCTGCAAAAGTGAACGCTGAATATATGTTGTACTGAAATAATAATAACTGCAGAAGTGAAATGCCTATATATTTTTTGTTTTGTACTGAAATAGGACACTGAACTCTTTTGCCACAAATAAATGCACCAGTGAAGTGCGTACATTTTTTTCTTTCTGTACTGACATAGGGCACTGAACGCTTTCAACACAGATAACTGCAGAAGTGAACTGACAATATATTTTTCTTTTTGTACTGAAATAGGCCAGTAAACACTTTTAGCAGAAATAAATGCAACAGTGAAGTGCGTATATATTTTTCTTTCTCAAGTGAAATGAGCCAGAAAAAGCTTTAACCACAAATAACTGCACCAGTGAAGTGTGTATATTTTTTTCTTTTTGTACTGAAATTGGTCACTAAATGTTTTTGCCACAAATAAATGCAACAGTGAAGTGTGTATATAATTATTATTTTTTTGTACTGAAATAGGCCACTAAACGCTTTTGACACAAATAACTGCACCAGTGAAGTGCGTATATTTTTTTCTTTCTGTACGCTTTCAACACATATAACTGCAGAGGTCAACTGAGAATATATTTTTCTTTTTCCATAGATATAAGCCACTAAAGGCTTTTCAATATAACACTTGCACCCCAAGAACAAATTGCTGAAATGACAGAGCTGTTTAATGGCTATTTGGATCCCCAAATAATCTTTCCCTGCACTTGTAAATCACTTTCCTATCACTGTCCCTAGCGCCTTTTGACGTCTCTCCCTGCACTAAGATGCTGTGAAATGATTCCTCCCTATCCTTTCCCTGCACTTATAAATAATTTTTTCAGTTTTTTTGTTCACAATAAGGGTTTTTATAATTGTTGTCCCTAGCGCCTTCTCCCGTCTGTCCCTGCACTCAGAACGCTGGAAAATGGCAGAATCTAAAATTTCGGCCGTATTTATAGGGCTGTGACATCACAGGGCTGGCTGCTGATTGGCTGCATGTCAATCTGGGTGAGCTCGCCTTCCCAGAGTTCTTTGTCCCATGTCATCAGTCCTCACGCCATTTTACGAAAAATTTCGATTCGTTACCACAAAGCACAAGGAAATTCGCATTCGTTGCAAATTGAATTTTTCCTGAAATTTAGATAGAATTCCACTTCATCGAGCTTCGATTCGGTCATCTCTAGGTGCCATCATAGAAGGCATTGAGGGGCATGGTGGGAGGGGGGCACAAATGGAGGTACTTGCTGACTTTATTCAGGCTCTGAACCCCAACATCACGAAAGATGGGGATCACAGCCTGAAGCTGGCATTTTCAAGTAACTATGCTCTGATTGGTTAGTCTGTACAGACCATCCAATGAGAACAATCGCTCCCAATGGACAACTTTGATTGATCTCTTGCTGTCTGTGACACTTTAGGCCAGAGACACATGAGTTAGTGCAATGTTAGTGTAAACTTGCAGCGTGTGTCAGGGAGGGGCCCCGTCCTGTCTTCCCTTCCACTGACAGGATCGCACAGCATAATGCAATAGATTTAAGGACTGTAAGGGTTACACAGCATTATAAGTCAGTATAATGCTGTATATACATGTCATAGTGTATAGTGTATATACTGGATCTGGGCTGTGTGTATATACATGTCATAGTGTAGTAGTGTATATACTGGATCTGTGCTGTGTGTGTATATACAGGTCATGGTGTAGTAGTGTATATACTGGGTCTGGTCTGTGTGTATATACATGTCATGGTGTAGTAGTGTATATACTGGATCTGGGCTGTGTGTATATACATGTCATGGTGTAGTAGTGTATATACTGGATCTGGACTTTGTGTATATACATGTCATGGTGTAGTAGTGTATATACTGGATCTGTGCTGTGTGTATATACATGTCATGGTGTAGTAGTGTATATACTGGATCTGGGCTGTGTGTATATACATGTCATGGTGTAGTAGTGTATATACCGGATCTGGGCTGTGTGTATATACAGGTCATGGTGTAGTAGTGTATATACCGGATCTGGGCTGTGTGTATATACATGTCATAGTGTAGTAGTGTATATACTGGATCTGTGCTGTGTGTGTATATACAGGTCATGGTGTAGTAGTGTATATACTGGATCTGGGCTGTGTGTATATACAGGTCATGGTGTAGTAGTGTATATACTGGGTCTGGTCTGTGTGTATATACATGTCATGGTGTAGTAGTGTATATACCGGATCTGGGCTGTGTGTATATACATGTCATGGTGTAGTAGTGTATATACTGGATCTGGGCTGTGTGTATATACATATCATGGTGTAGTAGTGTATATACTGGATCTGGGCTGTGTGTATATACATGTCATGGTGTAGTAGTGTATATACTGGATCTGGGCTGTGTGTATATACAGGTCATGGTGTAGTAGTGTATATACCGGATCTGGGCTGTGTGTATATACATGTCATGGTGTAGTAGTGTATATACTGGATCTGGGCTGTGTGTATATACATGTCATGGTGTAGTAGTGTATATACCGGATCTGGGCTGTGTGTATATACATGTCATGGTGTAGTAGTGTATATACTGGATCTGGACTGTGTATATACATGTCATGGTGTAGTAGTGTATATACTGGATCTGGGCTGTGTGTATATACATGTCATGGTGTAGTAGTGTATATACTGGATCTGGGCTGTGTGTATATACATGTCATGGTGTAGTAGTGTATATACTGGATCTGGGCTGTGTGTATATACATGTCATGGTTTAGTAGTAGTATATACTGGATCTGGGCTGTGTGTATATACAGGTCATGGTGTAGTAGTGTATATACCGGATCTGGGCTGTGTGTATATACATGTCATGGTGTAGTAGTGTATATACTGGATCTGGGCTGTGTGTATATACATATCATGGTGTAGTAGTGTATATACTGGATCTGGGCTGTGTGTATATACATGTCATGGTGTAGTAGTGTATATACTGGATCTGGGCTGTGTGTATATACATGTCATGGTGTAGTAGTGTATATACTGGATCTGGGCTGTGTGTATATACATGTCATGGTGTAGTAGTGTATATACTGGATCTGGGCTGTGTGTATATACAGGTCATGGTGTAGTAGTGTATATACCGGATCTGGGCTGTGTGTATATACATGTCATGGTGTAGTTGTGTATATACTGGACCTGGGCTGTGTGTATATACATGTCATGGTGTAGTAGTGTATATACCGGATCTGGGCTGTGTGTATATACATGTCATGGTGTAGTAGTGTATATACTGGATCTGGGCTGTGTGTATATACAGGTCATGGTGTAGTAGTGTATATACTGGATCTGGGCTGTGTATATACATGTCATGGTGTAGTAGTGTATATACCGGATCTGGGCTGTGTGTATATACAGGTCATGGTGTAGTAGTGTATATACTGGATCTGGGCTGTGTGTATATACATGTCATGGTGTAGTAGTGTATATACCGGATCTGGGCTGTGTGTATATACATGTCATGGTGTAGTAGTGTATATACCGGATCTGGGCTGTGTGTATATACATGTCATGGTGTAGTAGTGTATATACCGGATCTGGGCTGTGTGTATATACATGTCATGGTGTAGTAGTATATATACTGGATCTGGGCTGTGTGTATATACATGTCATGGTGTAGTAGTGTATATACTGGATCTGGGCTGTGTGTATATACATGTCATGGTGTAGTAGTGTATATACTGGAACAGGGCTGTGTGTATATACATGTGATGGTGTAGTAGTGTATATACCGGAACTGGGCTGTCTGTATATACAGGTCATGGTGTAGTAGTGTATATACTGGGTCTGGGCTGTGTGTATATACATGTCATGGTGTAGTAGTGTATATACCGGATCTGGGCTGTGTGTATATACATGTCATGGTGTAGTAGTGTATATACCGGATCTGGGCTGTGTGTATATACATGTCATGGTGTAGTAGTGTATATACTGGATCTGGGCTGTGTGTATATACATGTCATGGTGTAGTAGTGTATATACCGGATCTGGGCTGTCTGTATATACAGGTCATGGTGTAGTAGTGAATATACCGGATCTGGGCTGTGTGTATATACAGGTCATGGTGTAGTAGTGTATATACTGGGTCTGGGCTGTGTGTATATACATGTCATGGTGTAGTAGTGTATATACTGGATCTGGGCTGTGTGTATATACATGTCATGGTGTAGTAGTGTATATACTGGATCTGGGCTGTGTGTATATACATGTCATGGTGTAGTAGTGTATATACTGGATCTGGGCTGTGTGTATATACATGTCATGGTGTAGTAGTGTATATACTGGATCTGGGCTGTGTGTATATACAGGTCATGGTGTAGTAGTGTATATACTGGATCTGGGCTGTGTATATACATGTCATGGTGTAGTAGTGTATATACTGGATCTGGGCTGTGTGTATATACAGGTCATGGTGTAGTAGTGTATATACCGGATATGGGCTGTGTGTATATACATGTCATGGTGTAGTAGTGTATATACTGGATCTGGGCTGTGTGTATATACATGTCATGGTGTAGTTGTGTATATACTGGACCTGGGCTGAGTGTATATACATGTCATGGTGTAGTAGTGTATATACTTGATCTGGGTTGTGTATATACATGTCATGGTGTAGTAGTGTATATACTGGATCTGTGCTGTGTGTATATACATGTCATGGTGTAGTAGTGTATATACTTGATCTGGGTTGTGTATATACATGTCATGGTGTAGTAGTGTATATACTGGATCTGTGCTGTGTGTATATACATGTCATGGTGTAGTAGTGTATATACTGGATCTGGGCTGTGTGTATATACATGTCATGGTGTAGTAGTGTATATACCGGATCTGGGCTGTGTGTATATACAGGTCATGGTGTAGTAGTGTATATACTGGATCTGGGCTGTGTATATATACATGTCATGGTGTAGTAGTGTATATACTGGATCTGGGCTGTGTGTATATACATGTCATGGTGTAGTAGTGTATATACTGGAACTGGGCTGTGTGTATATACATGTCATGGTGTAGTAGTGTATATACCGGATCTGGGCTGTGTGTATATACAGGTCATGGTGTAGTAGTGTATATACTGGATCTGGGCTGTGTGTATATACATGTCATGGTGTAGTAGTATATATACCGGATCTGGACTGTGTGTATATACAGGTCATGGTGTAGTAGTATATATACCGGATCTGGACTGTGTGTATATACAGGTCATGGTGTAGTAGTATATATACCGGATCTGGACTGTGTGTATATACAGGTCATGGTGTAGTAGTGTATGTGGCAAACCCAGCCACTGTATATTGTCATTCCTGTATGTACGATGTTATTGCATATGTGTATGCCACTTTAAAGAACCAAGCGTATATATGTTTTGTGTAATATGGTTCAGGTGGGCTGTAACGTTCTTATGCTGGCTGCATGAAAACCGCCAGCATTCATGCAATTGTATGTTATGTGAGGGCACCCAGATAGCTAATTGTATTGTATTCATGTTGTCTGAGTGCCATCCACCTAATAATATGCACTCAGACTTGAGCTGTCTGGGAATGTGTTAAATGTCTATGTGTATTGTAAAGGGTGGGACATTGTATGTTTGAGTCATCAACCCAGTGTGAGGTAATTCTATCACGGACAGAGGGGAGGATTTTGTGTGGGAGTGTCTGAGTGTATTGTACGTGGTTATTGGCTGTTTTTACAAAACCCTGGGGTGGTAACTTTGTTGGAAGATGTGTATAAAATGCTTGTGTGTTAAAATAAAGAGAGTTCCTGTTTTACATTCAACATAGAGCCTCGTCTCATGTGTGGGGGATTGCTATACGCTGTATACTCCCCTGGCTATAACTCCTAGCTCTTGTAAGAGCTTGCTCCTGGTTCCTGCCTCTGGATTTAGGAGAGGTTCACCCACTGGAGCCTTGTCATAGGTCCAGGGTGGGTAGGAGACGGCGAGACCTCCACCAAGCTTCGGCGGTTCGTGGGGTCTGCAGTGCTGACGGGGTCAAGTGGAGTGCTTGGAGTCCTCTGGAAGCACTTGGAGCAACTGTCGACGGAGGTACCCGGTCGGGGTGCTAGGCGTTCCGTTACAGTTCTTGGGAGGGAAGGATTGTATGCTGTACCGGCCTATTTGGATCATTGCCTGCTTTTCCTGTCTACCAGCGGAGACCTTGTGGATCGTGCTACCCCTCCGCTACAATTGGTGGCAAGCAACGGGATTTCAACTACCCAGCAAAGCAACTTTCGGCAGAATTCTAGCGAATAGAAGAAAGGAAGCAGCAATTCGTGAGTTTACTCATTCGGTTGAAAACGGAACCCGGGAACACGTGGAAACTCACGAACGGCCGGTGAATGGGCACGAATTATGCACTTTTGAAACGAAGTACTTTGAAAGAGTTACTGGAGGCAAGGGGAACAGTAGCCAGCAACAAGACAAAGGTTATATTAATCGCAGAGCTAATGGAAGGAGACAGAGCCGCGGCTGCTGCAGCACCTCCAAGGGAGGAGGAGCCAACAGAATTTGAGAAGGAATACAGGAGCAGGATGGCTCTACTTCCACCAGCGCTATATGACCAGATGGCTGACCGAGTTTTTGGAGATGTGCAGGAATACATCATGCTTCAGAGGTCGCAGATGAACCAGCAGACTGGAGAAAGATCCACGACGCCTGTTAACATCCTGCCAGGGAAAGCTAAAATTCCCTACCAAGCTTTTAAGAGCTATTCGGAAGCGGAAGGTGAGGTAGATGACTACCTGCAGGATTTTGAACGGTTATGCCAGTTGCACAATATCAGTGCGGAGGATCGGGTACCCCTACTGGCAGGGAGACTATCTGGTCGCGCCGCAGAGGCATATCGTGCCGTACCTGACGAGGACAGTACAAACTATGCCAAGGTAAAACAGGCCATTTTAGCTAGGTATGCGATTACCTCTGAGGCCTACCGACTAAAGTTCAGAGACATTAAAAAGCTCGCCAGAGACACTCACACAGAATGGGCACACCGCCTACAACGAGCGGCAAAGGGGTGGTTGGAGGCCACCCAAGTTAACACCCTGGAAGACCTGTTCCAACTCATGGTAATGGAGCAGTTCTTTGACGGGATACCCGCGCACCTGCAGAATTGGGTGCGGGATCGGAAGCCACGCACCCTACAAGACGCAGCCAAGCTAGCAGATGAGTTCCAGGATACCAGGAGGGAACAGCGCACTCAATCGAAACCAACCTATGGATCTACCACACCAGTACCAACCGTAAACACAGCTGTTCCAGCACGCCCGGGGGTAAGCAATAACATCTACACCCCCAGGTATCAAGCTCGCCCCCCGATACGATGCCACACCTGTAACCAACAGGGACATATGCAGCGGGACTGTCCCCGCAACCGACCACGGCCCAGCTGGAACCCCCCGGTACCCAACAACCGGGCAGCGGTTCATTGTGCCCAAGCGGAACCCTACAGAGTACCCGAGGTCCTAGCTTCCACCGAGGAACCCCTGGGCACACTACACGAGGTGAACCCTATCCAAGCCGCCTCTGACAACCGCCAAGGGCACCGACAAGAGGTACAGATGGAAGGGAGAAAGGTACAGGGGTTACGAGACTCTGGGGCTACTATAACGCTGGTCCGCAACCACCTAGTACCCAAAGGCAACCTCACGGGGGAGGGTGTGGCAGTGCGTGTAGCAGGGGGAGCGATCTACAAGATCCCCACGGCCAAAGTCCACCTGAATTGGGGAGCGGGGAATGGGAATGTGGAGGTGGGCCTGATGCAGGACTTACCCGCAGACGTTATTTTGGGCAACGACCTGGGTGAGCTGACTTCAGCTTTTGTTCCCCAGTCCATCAGCCATGAAGCTTATCCGGTCGAGACACGACAACAGGCTCGCACCACAGCACCACCTAACCACTCTGAGTACTCCTCCGGACATCCCCAAGCCGATCCGTTAGGATCAAACTGGGTATGCCGGCTTGGTTCTGGGGGAGCATTGTGGCAAACCCAGCCACTGTATATTGTCATTCCTGTATGTACGATGTTATTGCATATGTGTATGCCACTTTAAAGAACCAAGCGTATATATGTTTTGTGTAATATGGTTCAGGTGGGCTGTAACGTTCTTATGCTGGCTGCATGAAAACCGCCAGCATTCATGCAATTGTATGTTATGTGAGGGCACCCAGATAGCTAATTGTATTGTATTCATGTTGTCTGAGTGCCATTCACCTAATAATATGCACTCAGACTTGAGCTGTCTGGGAATGTGTTAAATGTCTATGTGTATTGTAAAGGGTGGGACATTGTATGTTTGAGTCATCAACCCAGTGTGAGGTAATTCTATCACGGACAGAGGGGTGGATTTTGTGTGGGAGTGTCTGAGTGTATTGTACGTGGTTATTGGCTGTTTTTACAAAACCCTGGGGCGGTAACTTTGTTGGAAGATGTGTATAAAATGCTTGTGTGTTAAAATAAAGAGAGTTCCTGTTTTACATTCAACATAGAGCCTCGTCTCATGTGTGGGGGATTGCTATACGCTGTATACTCCCCTGGCTATAACTCCTAGCTCTTGTAAGAGCTTGCTCCTGGTTCCTGCCTCTGGATTTAGGAGAGGTTCACCCACTGGAGCCTTGTCATAGGTCCAGGGTGGGTAGGAGACGGCGAGACCTCCACCAAGCTTCGGCGGTTCGTGGGGTCTGCAGTGCTGACGGGGTCAAGTGGAGTGCTTGGAGTCCTCTGGAAGCACTTGGAGCAACTATCGACGGAGGTACCCGGTCGGGGTGCTAGGCGTTCCGTTACAGTTCTTGGGAGGGAAGGATTGTATGCTGTACCGGCCTATTTGGATCATTGCCTGCTTTTCCTGTCTACCAGCGGAGACCTTGTGGATCGTGCTACCCCTCCGCTACAGTGTATATACCGGATCTGGACTGTGTGTGTATATACATGTCATGGTGTAGTAGTGTATATACCGGATCTGGGCTGTGTGTATATACAGGTCATGGTGTAGTAGTGTATATACCGGATCTGGGCTGTGTGTATATACATGTCATGGTGTAGTAGTGTATATACTGGATCTGGGCTGTGTGTATATACAGGTCATGGTGTAGTAGTGTATATACCGGATCTGGGCTGTGTGTATATACATGTCATGGTGTAGTAGTGTATATACCGGATCTGGGCTGTGTGTATATACAGGTCATGGTGTAGTAGTGTATATACCGGATCTGGGCTGTGTGTATATACATGTCATGGTGTAGTAGTGTATATACCGGATCTGGGCTGTGTGTATATACATGTCATGGTGTAGTAGTGTATATACTGGATCTGGGCTGTGTGTATATACATGTCATGGTGTAGTAGTGTATATACTGGATCTGGGC
This sequence comes from Bufo bufo, assembly GCF_905171765.1. NCBI lineage: Eukaryota > Metazoa > Chordata > Amphibia > Anura > Bufonidae > Bufo > Bufo bufo. The sequence goes on from NC_053389.1 coordinate 812,610,879, forward strand.
TGTGTGTATATACATGTCATGGTGTAGTAGTGTATATACTGGATCTGGGCTGTGTGTATATACATGTCATGGTGTAGTAGTGTATATACTGGATCTGGGCTGTGTGTATATACATGTCATGGTGTAGTAGTGTATATACTGGATCTGGGCTGTGTGTATATACAGGTCATGGTGTAGTAGTGTATATACTGGATCTGGGCTGTGTGTATATACATGTCATGGTGTAGTACTGTATATACTGGATCTGGGCTGTGTGTATATACATGTCATGGTGTAGTAGTGTATATACTGGATCTGGACTGTGTGTATATACATGTCATGGTGTAGTAGTGTATATACTGGATCTGGACTGTGTGTATATACATGTCATGGTGTAGTAGTGTATATACTGGATCTGGACTGTGTGTATATACATGTCATGGTGTAGTAGTGTATATACTGGATCTGGGCTGTGTGTATATACATGTCATGGTGTAGTAGTGTATATAGTGGATCTGGGCTGTGTGTATATACATGTCATGGTGTAGTAGAGTATATACCGGATCTGGACTTTGTGTATATACATGTCATGGTGTAGTAGTGTATATACCGGATCTGGGCTGTGTGTATATACATGTCATGGTGTAGTAGTGTATATACCGGATCTGGACTGTGTGTATATACATGTCATGGTGTAGTAGTGTATATACCGGATCTGGACTTTGTGTATATACATGTCATGGTGTAGTAGTGTATATACCGGATCTGGGCTGTGTGTATATACATGTCATGGTCTAGTAGTGTATATACTGGATCTGGGCTGTGTGTATACATGTCATGGTGTAGTAGTGTATATACTGGATCTGGACTGTGTGTATATACATGTCATGGTGTAGTAGTGTATATACTGTATCTGGACTGTGTGTATATACATGTCATGGTGTAGTAGTGTATATACTGGATCTGTGCTGTGTGTATATACATGTCATGGTGTAGTAGTGTATATACCGGATCTGGACTGTGTGTATATACATGTCATGGTGTAGTAGTGTATATACTGGATCTGGGCTGTGTGTATATACAGGTCATGGTGTAGTAGTGTATATACTGGATCTGGGCTGTGTGTATATACATGTCATGGTGTAGTAGTATATACTGTATCTGGACTGTGTGTATATACATGTCATGGTGTAGTAGTGTATATACTGGATCTGGGCTGTGTGTATATACATGTCATGGTGTAGTAGTGTATATACCGGATCTGGGCTGTGTGTATATACATGTCATGGTGTAGTAGTGTATATACCGGATCTGGACTGTGTGTATATACATGTCATGGTGTAGTAGTATATACTGTATCTGGACTGTGTGTATATACATGTCATGGTGTAGTAGTGTATATACTGGATCTGGGCTGTGTGTATATACATGTCATGGTGTAGTAGTGTATATACCGGATCTGGGCTGTGTGTATATACATGTCATGGTGTAGTAGTGTATATACTGGATCTGGACTTTGTGTATATACATGTCATGGTGTAGTAGTGTATATACTGGATCTGGGCTGTGTTTTTATACATGTCATGGTGTAGTAGTGTATATACTGGATCTGGGCTGTGTGTATATACAGGTCATGGTGTAGTAGTGTATATACTGGGTCTGTGCTGTGTGTATATACAGGTCATGGTGTAGTAGTGTATATACTGGATCTGGGCTGTGTATATACATGTCATGGTGTAGTATTGTATATACTGGATCTGGGCTGTGTGTATATACATGTCATAGTGTAGTAGTGTATATACTGGATCTGGGCTGTGTGTATATACATGTCATGGTGTAGTAGTGTATATACTGGATCTGGGCTGTGTGTATATACATGTCATGGTGTAGTAGTGTATTTAGTGGATCTGGGCTGTGTGTATATACAGGTCATGTTGTAGTAGTGTATATACTGGATCTGGGCTGTGTGTATATACAGGTCATGGTGTAGTAGTGTATATACTGGATCTGGACTGTGTGTATATACATATCATGGTGTAGTAGTGTATATACTGGATCTGGGCTGTGTGTATATACATTTCATGGTGTAGTAGGGTATATACTGGGTCTGAGCTGTGTGTATATACAGGTCATGGTGTAGTAGTGGGTATATACCGGATCTGGGCTGTGTGTATATACATGTCATGGTGTAGTGCTGTATATACTGGATCTGGGCTGTGTATATACATGTCATGGTGTAGTAGTGTATATACTGGATCTGGACTGTGTGTATATACATGTCATGGTGTAGTAGTGTATTTCCTGGATCTGGGCTGTGTGTATATACATGTCATGGTGTAGTAGTGTATATACCGGATCTGTGCTCTGTGTATATACATGTCATGGTGTAGTAGTGTATATACCGGATCTGGACTGTGTGTATATACATATCATGGTGTAGTAGTGTATATACCGGATCTGGGCTGTGTGTATATACAGGTCATGGTGTAGTAGTATATATACTGGATCTGGGCTGTGTGTATATACATTTCATGGTGTAGTAGTGTATATACTGGATCTGGGCTGTGTGTATATACAGGTCATGGTGTAGTAGTGTATATACTTGATCTGGACTGTGTGTATATACATGTCATGGTGTAGTAGTGTATATATCGGATCTGGGCTGTGTGTATATACATGTCATGGTGTAGTAGTGTATATACTTGATCTGGGTTGTGTATATACATGTCATGGTGTAGTAGTGTATATACTGGATCTGGGCTGTGTGTATATACATGTCATGGTGTAGTAGTGTATATACTAGATCTGGGCTGTGTGTATATACATGTCATGGTGTAGTAGTGTATATACTGGATCTGGGCTGTGTGTATACATGTCATGGTGTAGTAGTGTATATACTAGATCTGGGCTGTGTGTATACATGTCATGGTGTAGTAGTGTATATACCGGATCTGGGCTGTGTGTATATACATGTCATGGTGTAGTAGTGTATATACCGGATCTGTGCTGTGTGTATATACATGTCATGGTGTAGTAGTGTATATACCGGATCTGGGCTGTGTATATACATGTCATGGTGTAGTAGTGTATATACTGGATCTGGGCTGTGTGTATACATGTCATGGTGTAGTAGTGTATATACCGGATCTGGGCTGTGTGTATATACATGTCATGGTGTAGTAGTGTATATACTGGATCTGGACTGTGTGTATATACATGTCATGGTGTAGTAGTGTATATACTGGATCTGGGCTGTGTGTATATACATGTCATGGTGTAGTAGTGTATATACCGGATCTGGGCTGTGTGTATATACATGTCATGGTGTAGTAGTGTATATACTGGATCTGGGCTGTGTGTATATACAGGTCATGGTGTAGTAGTGTATATACCGGATCTGGGCTGTGTGTATATACATGTCATGGTGTAGTAGTGTATATACTGGATCTGGGCTGTGTGTATATACATGTCATGGTGTAGTAGTGTATATACTGGATCTGGGCTGTGTGTGTATACATGTCATGGTGTAGTAGTGTATATACTGGATCTGGGCTGTGTGTATATACAGGTCATGGTGTAGTAGTGTATATACTGGATCTGGGCTGTGTGTATATACAGGTCATGGTGTAGTAGTGTATATACTGGATCTGTGCTGTGTGTATATACATGTCATGGTGTAGTAGTGTATATACTGGATCTGGGCTGTGTATATACATGTCATGGTGTAGTAGTGTATATACTGGATCTGGACTGTGTGTATATACATGTCATGGTGTAGTAGTGTATATACTGGATCTGGGCTGTGTGTATATACATGTCATGGTGTAGTAGTGTATATACTGGATCTGGACTGTGTGTATATACATGTCATGGTGTAGTAGTGTATATACTGGATCTGGGCTGTGTGTATATACATGTCATGGTGTAGTAGTGTATATACTGGATCTGGGCTGTGTGTATATACAGGTCATGGTGTAGTAGTGTATATACTGTATCTGGACTGTGTGTATATACATGTCATGGTGTAGTAGTGTATATACTGGATCTGGACTTTGTGTATATACATGTCATGGTGTAGTAGTGTATATACCGGATCTGGGCTGTGTGTATATACATGTCATGGTGTAGTAGTGTATATACTGGATCTGGGCTGTGTGTATATACATGTCATGGTGTAGTATTGTATATACCGGATCTGGGCTGTGTGTATACATGTCATGGTGTAGTAGTGTATATACTGGATCTGGACTGTGTGTATATACATGTCATGGTGTAGTAGTGTATATACTGTATCTGGACAGTGTGTATATACATGTCATCGTGTAGTAGTGTATATACTGGATCTGGGCTGTGTGTATATACATGTCATGGTGTAGTAGTGTATATACCAGATCTGGGCTGTGTGTATATACATGTCATGGTGTAGTAGTGTATATACTGGATCTGGGCTGTGTGTATATACATGTCATAGTGTAGTAGTGTATATACTGGATCTGGGCTGTGTGTATATACATGTCATGGTGTAGTAGTGTATATACTGGATCTGGGCTGTGTGTATATACATGTCATGGTGTAGTAGTGTATATACTGGATCTGGGCTGTGTGTATATACATGTCATGGTGTAGTAGTGTATATACTGGATCTGGGCTGTGTGAATATAGATGTTAAGGTGTAGTAGTGTATATACTGGATCTGGGCTGTGTGTATATACATGTCATGGTGTAGTAGTGTATATACTGGATCTGGGCTGTGTGTATATACAGGTCATGGTGTAGTAGTGTATATACCGGATCTGGACTGTGTGTATATACATGTCATGGTGTAGTTGTCTATATACTGGACCTGGGCTGTGTGTATATACATGTCATGGTGTAGTAGTGTATATACTGGATCTGTGCTGTGTGTATATACATGTCATGGTGTAGTTGTCTATATACTGGACCTGGGCTGTGTGTATATACATGTCATGGTGTAGTAGTGTATTTAGTGGATCTGTGCTGTGTGTATATACATGTCATGGTGTAGTAGTGTATATACTGGATCTGGGCTGTGTGTATATACATGTCATGGTGTAGTACTGTATATACCGGATCTGGGCTGTGTGTATATACATGTCATGGTGTAGTAGTGTATATACTGGATCTGGGCTGTGTGTATATACATGTCATGGTGTAGTAGTGTATATACTGGATCTGGGCTGTGTGTATATACATGTCATGGTGTAGTAGTGTATATACCGGATCTGGGCTGTGTGTATATACATGTCATGGTGTAGTAGTGTATATACTGGATCTGGGCTGTGTATATACATGTCATGGTGTAGTAGTGTATATACTGTATCTGGACTGTGTGTATATACATGTCATGGTGTAGTAGTGTATATACTGTATCTGGACTGTGTGTATATACATGTCATGGTGTAGTAGTGTATATACCGGATCTGGGCTGTGTGTATATACAGGTCATGGTGTAGTAGTGTATATACCGGATCTGGGCTGTGTGTATATACATGTCATGGTGTAGTAGTGTATATACTGGATCTGGACTTTGTGTATATACATGTCATGGTGTAGTAGTGTATATACTGGATCTGGGCTGTGTGTATATACATGTCATGGTGTAGTAGTGTATATACTGGATCTGGACTGTGTGTATATACATGTCATGGTGTAGTAGTGTATATACCGGATCTGGGCTGTGTGTATATACATGTCATGGTGTAGTAGTGTATATACTGGATCTGGGCTGTGTGTATATACAGGTCATGGTGTAGTAGTGTATATACCGGATCTGGGCTGTGTGTATATACATGTCATGGTGTAGTAGTGTATATACTGGATCTGGGCTGTGTGTATATACAGGTCATGGTGTAGTAGTGTATATACCGGATCTGGGCTGTGTGTATATACATGTCATGGTGTAGTAGTGTATATACCGGATCTGGGCTGTGTGTATATACATGTCATGGTGTAGTAGTGTATATACTGGATCTGTGCTGTGTGTATATACAGGTCATGGTGTAGTAGTGTATATACCGGATCTGGGCTGTGTGTATATACAGGTCATGGTGTAGTAGTGTATATACTGGATCCGGGCTGTGTGTATATACGTATCATGGTGTAGTAGTGTATATACTGGATCTGGGCTGTGTGTATATACATGTCATGGTGTAGTAGTGTATATACCGGATCTGGGCTGTGTGTATATACATGTCATGGTGTAGTAGTGTATATACTGTATCTGGACTGTGTGTATATACATGTCATCGTGTAGTAGTGTATATACTGGATCTGTGCTGTGTGTATATACAGGTCATGGTGTAGTAGTGTATATACCGGATCTGGGCTGTGTGTATATACATGTCATGGTGTAGTAGTGTATATACCGGATCTGGGCTGTGTGTATATACATGTCATGGTGTAGTAGTGTATATACTGGATCTGTGCTGTGTGTATATACATGTCATGGTGTAGTAGTGTATATACCGGATCTGGGCTGTGTGTATATACAGGTCATGGTGTAGTAGTGTATATACTGGATCTGGGCTGTGTGTATATACATGTCATGGTGTAGTAGTGTATATACTGTATCTGGACTGTGTGTATATACATGTCATCGTGTAGTAGTGTATATACTGGATCTGTGCTGTGTGTATATACATGTCATTGTGTAGTAGTGTATATACTGGATCTGGGCTGTGTGTATATACATGTCATGGTGTAGTAGTGTATATACCGGATCTGGGCTGTGTGTATATACATGTCATGGTGTAGTAGTGTATATACTGGATCTGTGCTGTGTGTATATACAGGTCATGGTGTAGTAGTGTATATACTGGATCTGGGCTGTGTGTATATACATGACATGGTGTAGTAGTGTATATACTGGATCTGGACTTTGTGTATATACATGTCATGGTGTAGTAGTGTATATACCGGATCTGGGCTGTGTGTATATACAGGTCATGGTGTAGTAGTGTATGTACTGGATCTGGGCTGTGTGTATATACATGTCATGGTGTAGTAGTGTATATACTGGATCTGGGCTGTGTGTATATACATGTCATGGTGTAGTAGTGTATATACCGGATCTGGGCTGTGTGTATATACAGGTCATGGTGTAGTAGTGTATATACTTGATCTGGACTGTGTGTATATACATGTCATGGTGTAGTAGTGTATATAT